>NC_056739.1:1543266808-1543349308 GCF_019279795.1 Protopterus annectens
GCAGATTGCACTACTTGTTGGGCCCAGGGCAAAAATTATATGTGTTTCTATATAGGGATAACCACACGTTCTTTTAAAGGGGTCTATGACACTGGATGGAAAACTGATTTCATCAAACAGCTTTTATACCGAAAATGCTGTTGCTAGAAATCAGTTTTGTGAGATCACGGTACAGTGAAGATCAGAAAATTTGCCCTTTCCTCACTGTAGTGCGATCTCGGAGTTGGTATAAAACCGATTTCTATCAACAGCATTTTCAGTGTCAAAGCCATTTGATGACATCAGTTTTCGATCCAGTGTCATAGACCCCTTTTAAAGAATGTATTTTAGAGAATCTAGGTTATATACAAAGAAGGGACCCTACCAGTGCATTATATAAACATGTGTGTGACAATATTGGACATAGTTTTGTATTCTCTGCCTTACAATTGATTGCCAAAGATAAAAGAGGAAGGGGAGATTTGGAAAATAAGTTAGAATTGTCTGAAACTAAATGAATAGGTTCCTAGCACATAGACCACCAGGTTTGAATGGAAGTGCACCTTTAAAGCCTGTTTTGATGTTTGTTCCTTAATTCATTGAAGCTGTTGTTTTTTAATAATTCAATTATTGTTTTATTTAAATGGTCTGGTTCTGATTTTATTTTATTGTCTGATGAAGTGCACTGTGTCTGTACGAAAGTGCTTACCTTTTAATAAATAGATGGTTTTAAACCTTGTCTGGCTGCCTTATCTGTTTTTTATTGGTTTTATCATTTGGTTTAAGGCAGTCTTCATCTGCTTGGTTGGTTTATTTTTGGTGTAAGTATGCAGAAACCTCTGTCTGCTTTTTTCATTGGGATTCTGTTTTATCATTTCTGCCATTGTCCAAAATAAAATTTCTCAAAGGTTCATGCTAGATGTTGTTTTTGGCTATCTCTGCCTTTCTATCTATCTATCTATCTATCTATCTATCTATCTATCTATCTATCTATCTCTCTTTCTTTAAACAGCAATTACATAATCCAAAACTGTATATATAGGTTGACTGCATATCTTAGCAAGAGTAAACAAAGTCTGATCTACCTCCTCATAAACAATAACTGAAAATAAAATTACAAAAGCACATGAAACTAAGCATAAATAACATGTAATGCACGGAGTATGGTGATTAAGCTCCAATATTTGTAAAAAGACAAACCAGTTAAGCACCAGAAAGACGCAAGACCTAACCTAAACAAATGTTAAGCACCCCCTGCTTAAGTTGTGATGGTCACATCTCAGGCTTGGCTGTAAAATCTGCCAGTACTGACCAGCAAACAACAGTGGAAGAATAAAAGATTTGTTTCCACCAGCTGTCCATACTGACAATGTGTCCCAGGTTTCCTGTTAAAAGGAAAGTTGCTATAATAACAGGATGTGTGTTTGCCGGCTTTTTCTGAGGGATACAAAGCATGAAACATAAATGAATGCCATTATTTTAGTAATGCAATCCTCAATAATTTGTCGGGAAAAAATGACTTTATGAGGAACAGACCAAATATTTGAGGCAAAAATATGGACATTCTGCAAAAATCTGGACATTTGAGAGGCATGGCAAGGTGAGTGTAAACATAAGGGACTGTGTTACACTGTCTCCCTGACTGTGCTTAAAAGTTTGAAAGCCGACAAAACACTTGTTTTTAACTAGTAGCACATGGAGCAGTTAAAAGCTCCATACACTACAAAGAGTTATGCTCATGTCTCCAATCCTAAGTTCTTATGTGTTCTTAACATGGATGCAAAGAATTCAACTTGAGAGGTACATTTCTTGGCATACATGTCTCAAACAGATAAGTTAGGATCAGTCACCCAATCATAGTCCTCTATGTTAAACATAACTTACCCACAAAACTCTCAAAATCACTAAATCCAACCACAAAACAAAATACAATTCAATATAAGATTAACAAATGTGAAAAAAATAACTTCTTCCACTCACTACATTGAGAATGAGAGTAATTCAATTAAACATAACAAAACCCCACAACACCCACTACCAGCCAAACAACAAGGCATCCCTACCTAAGTCAAATGCAAAACACTAAAAGAACACTAAAAGAAGTAAATAGTAATGTCTTTCGGCTTTTCCCAGTTAGGTGTCACCACAGCGGAACTCCTGTCCGCTAATGATTGGCAGTGGATTTTTACAGTGCCAAGGTCCCAGCCCGACGCCCAACCTCCAAAGAAGGCACACCCATTCACGCATGCACTTACCTGCATGTCTTTAACGTCATTCAACCTCGGGGAGGATATGCAGACTCCACACAGAAGGCACTGCAGCCAAGAATTGAACGGGAGAACCTCTTGCTGTGAGGCGACAATGCTAACTGCCACACCACCACGGTCTACTAAAAGAAGTAAATTAAAAAATAATTTGTATTATTTTTTTTTTTCTAAAAGAAGTAAATAAAAAAATAAAATAATACAAAAGAGCATAATGCTTCATTTCAAAAAATCAATTCATGTAAAAAATAACACATTAAAAATCAAGTAAACTCATTAGTACTACAGATTAAATTCAATACTACAGTAACAAAAGTACCAGTAAATACAAACATAATGCCTAATATTCGGAAAGCATATTTTAGAAAAAACACTGTCCTCTGCACCTATGCTGAAACTAAAAGTGAAACTTGACCTGAGGTAGCCTGGTGCCGTTACATTCAGAAAACTGAAGAACATAGCTACAGTTGTACACCCACACAAAATAAAAGTCCAGACTGGCACCAACTGAAAAAACTGAAGCACAAACACAAATTGTCATAATGAACACCTCTGATTACTCCGTCATGTCAAATAGCAGTGTTGATAATGTCAAGATGCACCAGAATATCCATAAAAAGAGTACTTCATTCTGTACAAAATGGCAGCAATCGAAGGACAATGCTAACAGTTCACTCATCATTCATGAATACATTGGCCACTGCCTCTGGACTCTGCATTACAAGACACAGTATCCTTTAAACTGCAGTGCTACACATTTATCTTAAAATGGGAATGCTTTAATACATATTCACTATATAGATGTGTGTGTGTGTGTGTGTGTGTGTGTGTGTGTGTGTGTGTGTGTGTGTGTGTGTGTGTGTGTGTGTGTGTGTGTGTGTGTGTGTGTATCACGTCTACAGCACGTATCTCCAAACAAATTAAAACAAAAATAAAAAATGGATAAATGAAATATGTGGCAGGGCTAGCCACCCGGTGGTGTAAACCTTGCCTTTAGATGATTGTCACAGTTGAAGTGGTACCCCAACCTCATGTGCTAAAATGGGAAAAAGGGGCTGTGGATGTATGGGGTGCCTGGAGTATGATGAATGACATATCTAGTATTGTGGCATATAGCTACTATGTTCATGACTTGTGGATGAACTCATAACTCTCAACTGTCCAAGATTTTGTAGCATGTCCCTAATTTTGCCTCATATCTTTGTCTTGTCTCTCATAAAATGTGTGATTCTCTAATTTGACAGGACTGAGTAAGCTAACCTAGATAATTAGCACAACTTCACGGCTGCTTCTCTCAGAAGAGCCTTGAAAGATCCTTTACACAGATAACTTTCATTCTCATCATCTTCATTATTACAGTTTACTTTATGTACTCCTCCATCACCATCCATCTTTTTTTTTTCCCTTCCCTCTCACTCTCCATATCCACTTTTTCAATTTGACTAACTAGCCCCCACAGGGATTACTCTTACACTCCACTTCAATTTATTCTTTAACTATTTCTCATTTGATAAATACTTTTAATTCCTAAGAATATATTGCTTTTCCACTTTCAGCATGTGTCTATAAACAATATTTATAGCTATCAAATACAGGTTTACTATGAAAATATCAAAATTAAGAACAAAATATGTTCAGATCTTCAATACAGCTTTGCGACATATTAATTAGAACATAATGTCAAAGTGCATATAGCAAAATGTTTGCATTCACACTTTCAACATTATGGTTTGCACTTCACTACTGCATATCACGGACTGTAATGTTTTTGCAGGGGGGAAAGCCCCCCTGCACCCCCTCACCCCCTGCAAATAATATATTCCAACTCTGAGATTGCACAACAGTGGGAAAAAGGGTAATTTCCCGCTCCGCCCCCCCCACTGTACAGCAATCTGTAGTCATAACTCCGATGACATATGTGCAAATGCACAGTGGCATTCACTAAACTGCGCACTTGCAGCATTGCAGGTCAGTGATATGGGAATCAACCACATGAGGTTCGACATTCCCATTTTCACCGATAGTGCACTCGACAGTCTCATAGTAAACCCAGTTACCATATCTATATATGTTACTCCATTTCACCCATTCAAACTAAATTAATGTTATGTGAAACAGTTCTAAAATAAAAGCTACAATTTCATGTAAGGATATTTGGTGTTAGTTGCACTACCATACACATGCATAATCTGTTTCAGCAATATGTTAACTCTGTTTCTAAGTTACATTTTTTGTAAATATTAATTTTATGTGAAAAATGTCTGAATTTTATGCCATAAAGTTATGTAAAGATATTAATTCTTTTCTCCTTCAGCCTATGCTAAAATGGGCTTTCCCACCCAGTCTAACTCTTCTGATCAACAAAAACAAATAAAACAAACAAACAAATAAATAATAAAACTCAGAGGATTATAATCAGTTCATAATGACAGACATTAGAGAAGCATGCTTCTTATTGTCCTGAAAATGCATACTGATACAAGATCTGTTATTCTATTAACTTATGTGAAAGAGTATAATATTCAAAAATTGTCCCCAATTTTGGGTCGCTGGCCACTATTATTTTTGGCTTTATCTAGAATTCTTGAGCAGAAAAAGTTAAGGGGTATGCATGCACAACTCTTCTTGAAATTCAGAAGCATAGGGGTGTCATCTGCTACCTTGTGTCATTCTCCAAACTAGTGACCCCTCAAAAATGTTTATAGTTGTGGAACAAAAACAGTGTCAACTAGCTTGCTAGAGTTACTCACTCAGACAATGAGCACTTCAGCTGTGACCATAAATGCAGTATCAGCATTTCTTTATGAAGTCATCACATCCTTATACTTTCATAAATCAATGTTGATACTGCACTCCTACGCCTTATGCATCTGTCATCATGTCCCCTAACAGTCACCCTTTTGTCCGCACCCTGCGTATGTCTCTAATGAAATTAATTTCCAAAACTCATAGCACCAGATGTTTTATTCACTACATCACCTTATATTCCAAATAGATTATACTATGCACACACACACACACACACACACACACACACACACACACACACACACACACACACACACACACACACACACACACACACACACACACACACACATATATATATATATATATATATATATATATATATATATATATATATATATATATATATATATATATATATATATATATATATACACACACACACACACACACACACACACACACACACACATATATATACAGAGAGAGAGATTTATGAGATGGTCCATGCACTGAAGAGTAATCCATATCAGGAGTTAACTACCCCAGTTATTATTCTTGTGACTACAAGGTAATACACATTACTTACTGAACTTCACTCAAGGTTTAATTTGTACTTCCAAGCAACTACTATGTCATGAGTATGTGTGTGGTTATTTGCTTGTGCTTATGTGTTATTTCCTTATTGTTATCGGTTAGAACTCTAACCCTTAATAAAATTTGTATGAGGTATGTATAGTCATCACCATCAAGCACAATGTTAACCACAAAATAAATGCTTGAATGAAGTATATAAAACCTGCAAGCCTGAAAATATTGGTGCAGTTCCTCTTCAATATTTGATAAAGGACTGCAATGTCATACCTTACACAGAACATCCTAGTACAAAAAGCATCATCATCACAGACCTAAAGCAGATAAAAATCCAGAAATGACAATGTCAGTGCAATGTAGTGTACATATTAATGAAAAAGCAGGACTTTTTCTTTGTGGTGGGCTGTATTCACAAATAAATCATTACTCATTCTGTGTACATCTCAGGGACTGGAGTATATGAGAGAAGGTTTAGACATTTTATTATTTAAAAACTTAAATAAGTATCAGCATATGAAGCGCATACAATAATATATTGTTCCCTGTTCAGCTGCTCTTCTTATTAGTTAATGCAGCACAGGCTAATTGGATTTGTCATTTTCATTCACAACTAGTTTTGTAATAATGTATGCATCCCAATTCAATTTCATACAGATTTAAGGTATAACTTACTCTGTCTGTGTGTGCATATTGTATGTATCATTCTCTTTCAGCTTTTCCCAGTTAGGGATCACCATAGCGGATCATTGGTCTGCAGATTGATTGGCACTGGTGTTTATATGGTGACGAGTTGCCAGCCCAGTGCCCAGCCTTCACAGAAGGCACATGCATACACACACGCACCTACCTGCATGTCTTTAAAACTCACTCGACCACAGGGAGGACATGCAGACTCCACACAGAAGGCGCTCCAGTCGAGAATTGAATCGGAGAACCTCTTGCAGTGAGGAAACTAGATATAGATATAGATATAGATACAGATATAGATATAGATATAGATATAGATATTGATATAGATATAGATATACATGTGTGCGTGTGTGTGTGTGTGTGTGTGTGTGTGTGTGTGTGTGTGTGTGTGTGTGTGTGTGCGCGTGCACATTTATAAGTTTGTAAACATTTCTTTCCTGTTGCTCACATTTAATCGGTTCATTTCCATTTTCCATATTTGCCACATAAATGATTGTGTTGGTTCTTAGTTCACGCCTCTCTCCCACATCAGTAGCTACTTTCTTAATCACTTTACTGCATGAGCAGCTCAGTCAGGTATCATGCCAGAAACTACCTCAAAAACTCTTACATGTAGTAAGATAGTAATGTAGTAATGTAGTTATAGGCAATTCTGCAATGTTATTATAGTCATGTACAATGTAAGGGATACACATAAAGGGGATTCTATAATGATGCTATAATCCTGCCCTCACAAAGTGATGTACGTAATTCTATAATGATGCTATAGCTCTTTATTATGAATACTGATGAAATTCTTGACATGAAACTCTTATGTAATACCATAATTGTTCACCTTAAGTCTTATTTGTTTAGACACCAGGATAAACATTCAGTCTCAGGTTTTCACAGCATAATTTATTTTTCACTTTTTTGGTATTGATTCCCAACTTGATTTCCCTGAAGTTTCAAAGTTATAGAGTTATGTTCTATTCATGTACCTGTAGAGATTACAGTTAGGACCATGTTAATTCAAGCAAACAAAATAGTAAAGAAACATTCTTCCCGAAGTTTCCTTGTAGAATTTTCTAGTTGCCATACAAAGCAGAATGTTTCATACAGTGTTACAAAATGGATCTCTAAAACTATTGCATCTTTCTGGGTACCTTATATAGATACTGGCTTGATAGCACAGTGGTTAGTGTTGCTTGTTTACAGTACTTGGACCCTAGTTTGATTTTTAGTTAACAGTGCATTTCGTATAGTGGGTTTATGTTCTCTATGAGTCTGGTTGGGTTTCTCTTAGTATATCAGGGTTCCTTCCATGTTTTAAAGACATGCAGGCACACTGGGTGATATAGTTAAATATTGTGTTTGCTTGTCTGTGTGTACATGTGTCACTGAGAGATTATGGATGTGTGTGTTTGCATGCATTCTGACATGGAATAGCATCTTATCTGCGGCTGCTACCTACCCTATATCGGTCACTTACTTGGATAAGCACTGGCCTTAAGACCCTAAAATGGGTGGATGGATGGATGGGTACATAAATATGGTCAAATAGTGCAATTGCAAAATACAATCAAAATAATCAACTTAGTATACCTACAGTCAGAAATGTAACCTTTCCATGCTCTCACGTCTATACAATCATACTTACATGTATCTAATTATATCTGTTATTGACACAGCTAGTTTAGATTCCAATATACTGGAATTTAAAAATGTGGCATCAAATAAAATTCCTTCCCACTCCAGGGACTGGATTAATTTTTTAATTGCTGACACTGCAGCCCAATATAAGGGGGGTTCTGCACTCCTGAGTGTGCCATCCTTCAAATGAGATGTTAAACTGAAGCCCTGTCTGCTTGAGTTGGGGGTAATTCAGGTGGATGTAAAAAATAACACAGCACTTAACAAGAAAAGTAGGGGAAGTTTTCTGATGTCCTGATCAAATTTCCCCTAGCAGTATAAATACTACCTCAGGTCTACCCTGAAGAGAGGCCACTAGCCTAGTGGGACTAACCTGGTGAACAAAGGCTAGGTAAATAAAATGTTAACTGTCTAACAGGTTTAAATGAGGCTGTTAGTACTGGCAGTGCTCTGAGGCAGAGGCATTATTTTATGTTATCTTTGTCTTTACAAAAGTTCATTTATAAGCACATCCACAGTTTGTTGGTTAATCATGTTGCAATGTCAATGCTTTCAGAGTTACTGATAGTTTTTTTTTCTTGTACTGAAGAAGTTTCAGTTTACTTAGTGAAATAAAAGTGTTTAACCATGAAAATAAGATTTTCCAGTTTTCTCGATAAAGAACTGGTGACTTGTTGTTTAATATTTTATTCTTTTTTTATGAAATAGATAACTTAGTTATGGATATATGTGTTTAGATGTTATGGGATGTAATTTCACACAGCTGTTGTCTACATTCAATTTTAGAGCAATTGGGTTTGGCCATGTTGGTGCAGTGCTTAGCGTTGTTGCCTCACAACAAGAGGTTCTCCGTTTCGATTCACGGCTGGAGCGCCTTCTGTGCAGAGGCTGCATATCCTCCCTGTGGTCAAATGAGTTTCAAACACATGCAGGTAGGTGTACGTGTGTATGTGCATGCCTTCTGTGAAGGTCGGTCGTGGGGCTGGCAACTCGACACCGCAAAAGCACCACTGCCAATCAATCTGCGGACCAGTGATCCGCTGTGGCAACCCCTAACCAGGAAAAGCAAAAGACATTTGCTTCTGGTTATGAGGAATACTTGTACAACATTCATAATGACCTTACAGTTTCAGTGCAGTTAATATCTACAAATTTATGGGTGTTTCAATACAGTGATATAACAATTTGCCTGCTAAAGACAAATTATAAATGCTAATAATCATTCCAATGTACACATAAAGGTATGATAAAGGTACTTCGCAAATTACTACAAGAATACTCAAAGACTGATCTCATAACTGTTTGACAAACAAATGCAGTTAAAATCCTTAATTATACTCTTTTATGGCTAATTGCTTATTTAGTGCCAACAATGCAAATAACAAATAAGAACACAGAGCTATTTTCTATTATTCGTCTGTTAAAAATATACAAACTCTTACTTGCATATGTTCTGTCCTGGATATTGCCTGTGCCTTATATAAATAATGCATTGCTATCAGTAGGTCATTTGTTGTTTGAACCTTTTATCAAACACACTATGCTGCCTCTGAAGTTGTTACTAAGTGATTCTTTAAAGCAGAATAATGAAAACATTATGTGTTTTGATCTATTAATCATTACAGCAAAGTTTGTTATGGCATTATAGGTGTGATGCTGGCTGCAGGCATAGGACACATAGCTATGCGATGAAATAAAGAAATTCAAATCCTCTGTTAAAGAAATGTAATATCTTGAGGGATGAGTAAGTATCTTTATTTTCAATGACTCCAGCCCTGCTGGCATTGTACAAATGCAGTGATTAAGTTTACCTATGTAATTCTTTGAGTAGCTATTCATACAAGTGTTGAGCCTCATTTTGGAATGCAGCTCAATGGCATTAAATCAGCTGCAGATGATAAATGGTTAAAACAGCCATTGTGGTCCTTCATAATTAACAATATTCATTGTCTTTTTTGTAACTGTAGTACTCTTTACAGCAACTATTATGCAACAATTATAGCCCTATATATTATCATCATGTAAGGGAATCCAGGAAAACAAATGTGATTGTACTTGTTGTCAGTTACATTTATCAGTGCTGTCATAGCACTGTACTTTCCAATGTTTCTGGAAAAAAAATATATATTCCCATTAGATGTAATGCATTACTTAAGGTTTCAATAACAAGAACCAAGTCCTGACATAGAGTGCCTATAAGTTGATGCTGACAATATGCTAAATAACAATATCACCAGTTGTAGTGTAATGTAATCCTTAATACAGATATCTGCATGATCACAAGTGCGCACATTTATCATGTATCATGTTTATCTGAGTAATAACCACTGCTATGGGCTGGGTGTGCAGTATTTAATTATTAGTAATGCACTTGGATAATGAGAACAAAGTGCATCGAGTCGAAAAGTCTAAACGGGTGAATACTGTACAACCCCTACCCTGAGCATTGATTATTGCAGTAATACCATGGCATATCATGGTGTGAATAGCTTATTTATTTATGTACTTGCTTTCAAGTGTTAGCTGGGGGCATGTTGTAGAGTAACACTGCTTTAAAAAACAGTCCTTTTGTTTGACATATTTGTATGTGTTATTTCATTATATTATTTTTTTGCTATATTGTGTATTTATTACTTATCATTTAGCAGTTTTCATTTTGTGAATATTTTTTCTTTTTAATATCAGTTAACATTATTATCACAAGAACGTGAACCAACACAAAGAAAATAAATGAGGCATATGGAAAAATCAATAAACATTACTCTAAACAAACAATATAACATTGCCTATTACAAACCTTAAAAGACAAAAGTCATCTTTTTTACTCTGTCATATATTGTGTACGTATATTAAGACAAGATACCATATTTTAACTTACTATAGAAACAGGTCATTGTGAATGTATATTATCCATGTATATTACCCAAGAAGACCATCTAGCTATGATTGTAGGCCTGGAACTGGCTGATGCCGCTCTCACGTCCACTTTGTATATATCTGTCTTGAGCTTGATCTCTTTATCCAACGAGGGAGGCTCATGTGATTTCTAGCTTCTAGTAATGGTTGTATTACTGCCTTCTTAACTTTACATCGAAGCATGTTACTTTAATCTTACAAACAGCATCAAAAAGTTATATCAATGACTCTGCAAAATCATGAACGTAATAATGTCCAAACAAAATGCTTAAGTAAATAAGGCTGTACCATTCAGCATGTGTGGCACTAAGGTTGTATAACTTGTTTGCAGCCTTCACCCCCAGCTGCTTACTCATATATTAGTACCTGCCTCTGTTTAGGAGAGGCAGTATCAAAGGTTTGAGGCTGTGTTTAGGAGAGGCAGTATCAAAGGTTTGAGGCTGTGTTTAGGAGAGGCAGTATCAAAGGTTTGAGGCTGTGTTTAGGAGAGGCAGTATCAAAGGTTTGAGGCTGTGTTTAGGAGAGGCAGTATCAAAGGTTTGAGGCTGTGTTTAGGAGAGGCAGTATCAAAGGTTTGAGGCTGTGTTTAGGAGAGGCAGTATCAAAGGTTTGAGGCTGTGTTTAGGAGAGGCAGTATCAAAGGTTTGAGGCTGTGTTTAGGAGAGGCAGTATCAAAGGTTTGAGGCTGTGTTTAGGAGAGGCAGTATCAAAGGTTTGAGGCTGTGTACTGGTTACATTTTTTTAACACTTTTGGATACACATTTCCATTCAAATAAATGATTGCCATTTGATTATTTATTGTTATATAGTTCTAACCTGGTTTACTTCTATATTTCTATCATGGTTTAATTCTTTATTTTATAGTTTATTTATTTATTTTTATATTTTTGAAGGTTTAGTAGGACTTCAAGAACTAGAAGGCTTTATTCACCTCTATCCATTATAACTACTCAAAATCCCTCCTATATCAAAACTTTGCTACATAATCACTTTTGTCATGCTGGAAGTGTACTTGTACCAAACGCCCCTAGAATATGTATGTATAACTCCCTATTTCCTACCATGTTTGTTTTTGTGTAAGACAGTATTAATCTAGAGAGAGTTTTGACACAATAAGCTGTATTGATACTTATTTAGTTCATGCTGATTGTTTAATTTCAACTTTGTAATTTTAACGGTTACTATTTTGTTCTGCTGAGCTTTTCTCCCTGGGCCTCCACTAAAAATTGGTTCTTCTGGCCCAGTGGACTTTCCCAGTAAACATAAAGCAAATAATAATAAACTTCAAACTTCAAATCTAGCAATTTCTGGGAGAGACAGTGTTTGTGCTAATACTATGGTACACAGCTTTACTGCTTAGCCTTATTTACCCATGATTTTTCAATGTTATCACATTTGTGATTTTGTAGCTATGTCGACATGACTTTTCTATGCTCTTTGTATGATTAAGTTTTGATCAAAGTAACGTTCTTTGATCAAAAGTTAGGAAGACCTTCTTAGCCATAAGCATCAGTATATTCACAAGTGCATCCTAAACAGCTGAACCCTCACTCCAGAAAAGAAATTAAAGAAGGCTGGAGTAAACTATACTGGGTCATCTAAAATACCATTAAGTGGTATCTGCAAGACTTCCTTAAACCCAATCTGTTGAGTTCATTCCCAGAATATAAGTCGGTTCTTATATCACCAACAAGTACTATTCAGTGTAGGAAACATCCCAGCCAAATGACTGGTGTATGGAAAATTTTCAAAAAACACTACTATCCAAAAACCTATAGCATCTAGATTTAGTAGTGGATATATTTAAACCAATACGATTATTCCACTGGTGCTCTGATATCTGCCATTGTAAATTTTGTTCCCATTTTACTCTAGTTAACCCACTCTTAATCCCTTGGTGATATCATAAGCTCTCCCCACTTAACTTTTCTTAGCTAGGGCATCAGTCCTATCCTCTAGTGTCCATACTACTGATCTTGGGAGATCATTAGCTTTAACCTGTACACATTTTATTTTTATTTTATTTTCTGTTTGTTAATTGGGTTAGTGCACTGGTCCAGAGACCCTTTTCAGGCATGGCCCAAGCCATGCAGGCAAAAATTTCAGACTGTTTTAAAACAGTAAAATGTGTCCACAGTGTTACAAGCAATGAAAAACCCAAGGTAAAGCTACAACATGCTACAACATGAAATTAAGGACAATAAGTAGCAAAAAAAACATGTTGAGCAGCAAAGTACCATAAGAAATAAATCACAACTACAATAATTACATATATGTTTTACAAAAATAGTTTTAGTTCCTTAGCTGCCTTTGACAAGACCCCATACCAATGTAGCTCTTGCTCATTAGCAAAACTGTTTCGAAATTTCTCTTCATCAATAAAAGTACCTTCACCAAACAACTTCTCCGGATACAGAACAGGGCACTTCTGTCTATTCCACCTCTCAAGATGTTAAAAACTGGTGCTAACTCATGCAGACATCATTACCTTTCCATGAACCATCCTGTGCAACTCTCACTACAGCATTAGACCACCTTGTGAATATAGAATAGAAGACAGAACACAGTGAATCTGAATTCCTATGCTACATGCGAGGCCCTGTGCTATGCATGCAAATAGTGCAGATAAAGAACAGACACATGCCTCCACTGCCATTCCTGTATGCCTTTGCACCTGATATACCTATGGAGAATGTATGCAGTAGTATTTTGGACCTGCCAGTAAACAGTCTACAGCTGCATATGATTACTAATCTGGCATATCTCCTTCTGAGATTCATTAAGACTGCCCCCTCCCAGAACTTCTGCTCACTTTTTCAGGTATTAATATCTGAGCCTTCAAAATCTCTGTGCAGAGAAACCAGAAACTCTTCCTTATCAGTTAGGCTTGCAGTGAGAGATTACCCTCCTCCAGTGGATAATCTCTCTGCTCACAGGTTCATAGGAATATACTAGGCTAAAGACCACTAGGGTCTTTTTAAGCCTAGCAGAGCATTCCAGAACTCTTACAAGTTTGAGTACCTTGGTAAGTGTAAGCAGGGGTTTGGAAGATGAAACATTTATAAGCAGGGGCCTGGAAGATGAACCATTTACAGGCTGCATGTGTCCACTAGAGACATAGGTGCCAAACCAGTGATGAATTTCCTGTTCTCCATCCAGTTGTCCAAGTTACAGCTGAATTGGGTTAGGGATGAACTCTGCTTCACATGGATGGGGAGTCTGCTCCAGATAGGTGATAGTGTCTGGGATACATACCTGCCTCTCCAGCAGGGTAAGTTAAGCTTAAGTCATTAGGGCAAGTAATTCTAGTGCTGTTTGTTTTGCAGATATGCAGGAGATCCATTAGAGTGGGGTCTGATAACACCTTGTATGCCAGACATAGGGCTTCCCTCAACAGCCTGTAGGAGACAGAATACAGGGATATGGGTTTCAGGCAGTCAGCATAGGACATGCTACATACACCATGTATTCTTTTAGTGAGCAACTTCTGTGGATGTTCCAATTGATAGATATGACTGGAAAGGTACATACAAAGGGGGCATTGTACTCAATGACAGGTCTGATGAATGCTGAATATAATGGAACAATTACCTCCTTGGACCTACATGCCATATCTTTGTTTATAAGTTGCACAACATAGAATGGTTTCCTCACTACTGTTGACATGTGATGGTCAAAAGCTAGATTACTGTCTACATGTGTCCCCAAGTCCTTGACTACTGGGTCAACTCTTAAAGGTGTCTTGTCAATATGATAGCTTTCAAGGGTGGATGACGTCCCAAAGGATACTATTTTGCATTTATTGGCATTTAGTTTTAGTCCCTGGCTCTGACACAAGTTATTTGTCTGTGTCAGCCCTTCCTGGAGAAGCTTAGTTTCAGTGGGCGATTGTATGATTGCTCCTAATTTTCTTCAATTGTCTGCAAATTTGGTCAGTCAGAAACCTTTGACATTGGCCTTAACTTCAGAGAAGAAAAAAACAAAAAGTAGCAGTCCCAGGACCAGTTCCTGAAGGACTCTGCTTGTGACTGGCTTCTTTGCAGAGATGCTCTCTCCTATTCTAATTTCTCTGGTCCTGCCTGTGAGCCAACTGGCTATCCATCGGTTGACATAAGTGTTTATATTTAACCTCTTCTAGAGTTTATCAAAAATGCCCAAGTGGGGTATTGTGTCAAATACCTTGGCCAGGTCAAGGTAGAAAGTGTGAACCATTTTGCCCTCATCCATTTTTTTGGTGGCTATCTCAAAGAAGTCCGCCAGGCTGAGTATGCATGACCTACCCTTGACAAAACCAAAGTGGGTTGGGTCCAGTGCCTGGAAGATTCCCATGTCATTATCGATCATGTCCATGATAATTCTTTCCATGGATTTGCATATGACACTAATGAGATGTGTGGGTCTATAGTTTCTAGGGTGTGTAGATGGCCCTCCTTTGTGCAGAGGGATGACTGCTGCTGTCCTGCATTCATGAGACACAACGTCTGCTTGGAAACTATGGCTAAATAATGATTCCAGAGGCCCTGATAGGTTATGTTTCATGCTATTTAAAAAGACTCCAGGAATACTGTCTGGGCCCATTGATGTACTGTTTTTGGCTTTAGAAAGACTACTGAGGACCTGTTCCTCAGGGATAGTAGGGAAAGATCACTGAAAGGGGTACAATCACTTATAAAGTTGACCAAAACCATAAAAAGTGAACAACAGGACAAAGCAAGAAAATAATTTAATTTGTACAACACAGTACATTGATAAAACAGAGAGAGCACTGAGAAAAAGAATACATGAGCATAACTGCATTAGCAGAACAAAGACCAATAAAATCCTCATTATTTTTCTAATTATAATAAATTTTTGTTTGACATTATTGAAATAGTGGAAAGGAATCCAGGGGGGTGGGCAACTGAAAAAACTTTTCAGAATACAGAGAGACAATTTGTCAAATAAGGTTGAATGCAATTGCCCACCCCCCTGGATTAAATGATAGTGTAACTCTACAACCAGCTCTGAAAATACAAGCAATGAAAATTTAAACTTATATTTTTCTTACATGGTTTCACATCTTTCATAAATTTTCAAAAATATTTCTGGGATCTTGTGACGATGTGAGGTATTGCCAGCTATGTCAGGAGAAGTAGGGCAGTGTATGTGTAATGTATACCAGCACAGCTAGCTGAAATTTTGTAAAAAAATATATGCCATTTGTAAATCAAACTGATTTGTACAAATGTTTGTGTTGAAAAATGTATTCCTAAAGCTGCTTGTGTTAGAAATGTGCCAACAGTGTACCCTGATGGACAGAAAAAGAAATATACATGTATTATTGTAACTGTTTAAATGTATATGTTTTAACAGAGGATACTGGAAGAGAAGATGTTAATCTAAATCCACATAACTTTGAAAATAGTGTGAAATTAAATTACTTGGCTTAGGCCATAAAGATTGTATCTTACAGTTCTCAATGCAACCAGAGACAAAAAGTCTGCCCTAGGAAGCACTCTGCATTGTCTTTGGGGTGAACTAATTGCTACTCTGGAATGGTGGAGGTTTGAAATTGTTTTAGGACTTCCAGGAGCTGTTGCAGATCTTAGCGAGGCTCTCTGTTTGTGTATTATTGACATATATGTGCAAAATCCTGACAGTTTCTAGCAATGGGGGTAGTATGGGAACCAGAAGTCAGATGAACCAGATATATGTGATGTCAGTCTGTAATCTAGGACAAAAATTATGTTTAATACTAGAGGAGACTGAAATCTCTTGCAGTCTGTTTTTGGAACCTGACAGAGAAGGATCCCTCATCTAGCTCCTCTTGCCTTGCTCTAGTAAGTGACCAGGGAACAGTAATTCTTTATATCAGTCAGGAAAATATAGTGAGATCAGTTAAGTACTGCTTTTCTGTATCTGTGTGAATCTATTTGTCTGTGTTATTTAAATTTTTCCTGTGATTGAAACTATGGCGTTTATTATAAATATGTATTTAGTATTTTCTACAAGAGGGTAGTGAGACCAGCTATATTATATGGGTTGGAGATGGTGGCATTGACGAAAAGGCAGGAGTCTGAGCTGGAGGTGGCAGAGTTAAACATGTTAAGATTTGTACTGGGTGTGACTAGGATGGTCTGTATTAGGAATCAGTATATTAGTGGGTCAGCTCAAGTTGGATGGTTTGGAAACAAAGCCAGAGAGGTGCAATTGCATTGGTTTGGACATGCGCTGAGGAGGGATGCCAGGTATATTGGGAAGAGAATGCTAAGGATGGAGCTCCCAGGTAAGAGGAAGGCCTAAGATAATGTTTATGGATGTGGTGAGAGAGGACATGCAGGTGGTTGGTGTGACAGAGCAAGACGCAGAGGACAGGAAGAAATGGAAACAGATGATCTACTCTAGTGACTCCTAATGGGAACACCGGAAAGAAGAGGAAGATTTAGTATTTTCATGTTCTTTTCTTATTTATTATTAAATATATTTAAAGTTTTCATTGTGTTTGGTCTTTTAGAGAATATTTTAATCTCATAGTACTTTTGTGACACCTCTGGCTGCTCCTGAAAGCCTTCCTGTTGGTCAAACTACCATTTGTATTAATATAATTTCACTCAGTATAATTGGGTACCCTTGCAAGAGTCTTAGAGTAGCTGACTTTTGAGTGTCTGGTGGTGGTGTAATGGGTTTAGAACATTGAAGTGTCAGGTCTTCGAATGTTCTAATATCGACACCTAGTAACCAAAAGCTGAAATAGCTAATTTTTAGACAACCGAATCCTTTCCTAGGGAAAGAATTTGGTTGCCATTATTGTCGCTTCGCTATTTTCAGCTCTGCGGTGGAAAGTTACGGTCGGGTTCAGGTAAGTGTGCGATTGTGTGGACTCGAGGGTTTGGGTGGGATAGGTGAGTTAGGGTTAGGACGCGGGTCAGGTAAGTGTGCGAATGTTTGGATGTGAGGGTTAGGGTGGGATAGGTGAGTTAGAGTTAGGGCGCGGGTGAGGTGTGTGTGCGATAGTCACGGACCTTAGGGTTAGGGTTTGGGTTAAGGTAAGTGGGTAGATAGTGGTGTATGTACAGTTTAGTGCAGGTTTAGATGTAAGATTTTAGGTGTATGTGTGTGGATTGCTGTGTGTTTCGTGTGTTTGTGTTGTGTGTATGTGTTTTAGAACAGCTAATTTTTTCCCTAGAAAAAGATGTTCTAAATTTTACTAGGTGTCGATATTAGAACATTTGAAGACCTGAAACGTTGATGTTCTAATATAGCCCCTTGTGTAATGCCTTATAATCTGGGCAGAAGGGGGCATAGGTTCATAAGTAGGTACTAGGCTATCTGCCCAAAGGCATTTATAAGCCTAGCCAGAATGTGTTGGCAATTAGTTCCCTGTGCCTCTGTCCAGCAGAACCACTGAAGTGATCGTTTCCCATCCACTCATCAAGGTTTCTCTTGAAGACTCTGCCTAATGTAGATTGGAATCTTGTTCCAAAGCATGGGCAGTCTCTGGGACAGGAATCTATCCCTCCAGCACGTCCTATTTATTGTTGTGGTGAGGTTTAGATCACTAGAGCGTGTGGCTCAAGGGGATAAGGTTTTCTTTAGGTGGAGCATGTCCATCAGTTCTGGGTTGGACATGGCTTTATATGTCAGGCAGAGATCACCTCTGAGCAGGTGGCATGCAACTGAGTACAGCTGGAGTTTCTTCAGTCGAGCTGCATAGGGCATCTGTTTGAGGCCATTGATCCTCTTGGTGAGGTCTTTCCAGCTGTTGCAGGTGTCTTGTAAGGTACATCCCAAATGGGGCATTGTACTCTATGATGGGTCTGATGAGTGATGAGTGATGAGTAGAGGGGCACAATGACCTCTTTTGATCTGGATACAAACCCTTTTGTGATTAGGTGGGCCACATAGAAGGATTTTCTAACTACTTTGGCAATGTGATTATCAAAGGAGAGATTACTATCTACTTGGGTCCCCAGATCCCTTTATCGTTTTTCAGATTTTGGGGACTACCACCTATGTGGTAGTCTGTGGGTAGTTTGTTATTTCCAAAGGGAATAACTATGCACTTTTTGGCATTTAGCTTGAGACCATGATTTTGACACCAGGTATCCGTCTCAGTGAGACCCTTTTGGAGGATGTCTGTGTCAGCCGGAGAGTCAGTTATAGCCCCTAGTTTGCAGTCATCTGTGAACTTGGTCAGCCATAGTCCTCCTGTGCTTGTCTGTACCTCTGAGAAGTATATGCCGAACAGTAGGGGTCCTAGGACTGAGCCCTGGGGAATGCAACTTATAACCGGTTTAGAGTCAGACCTAGCTCCCACAACTTTCACCATGTGGGTTCTGTTTGTGAGCCAATTGGCAACCCATCTTGTGACATAAGGGTTTATGTTCAGGCTGGTGAGCTTGTCTATAATACCAGAATGTGGAATGGTGTCAAAGGCCTTTGCGAGGTCTAGGTAGGCTGTGTGGACCACCTTTCCCTCGTCTATAGCCTTGGTAACTGTCTCAAAGAAGTCCACCAGGTTTAGGAGGCATGATCTGCCCTTAACAAAGCTGAACTGGGTAGGGTCCAGTGTTTGAAGGTTCCCAGTGTCTCTGTTAATGAGTTCCATGATGATGTGCTCCATAGCCTTGCAGACCAAGCTAGTCAGGCTTATAGGATGATAGTTCTTGGGGTCTGTTGTGGCTCCACCTTTGTGGAATGGAATAACTGTTGCTGTGCAGCACTCTATGGGTACATAGCCTGTGGAGAGGCTAAGTTTGAACAGTGTGTTTAGGTAAGAGGTCAATTCATCTTTGAGCTCATGTAGGACGCAGCCTGGGACACCGTCCAGTCCCATTGATACTGTGTTTTTGGCTTTGGAGAAGGCTATTTTAACCTGAGTGTCTGTGATTTTAGGGGCTCTACATTCTTCTGGTATGGTTATGAGCCTTTTGGGGGTGAGTGGGGGGTGAAGTTTGCACTGAATCTGTCTGCCAGGATGTTGGCAATATCGGTTGGTTCAGTGTATTTTGTGCCATTCTGCACTAACTCTGAGCAGATATGAGCATTGCCACTTAGATTCTTGACATAGCTAAAGAATGCCTTGTGGTTATCTTTGGAGTCCTTGGCAAGTTTTCTTTCAAAGCTCACCTTGGACGATTTTATGAGGGATTGTAGTTTCTTCTTGATACAGATCAGGGATGTCTTCCCTTCTTGGGATTTTACTTTTTTCTGTACTAGTTTCCTCCTTCTGTTGTATAGCTTGTTTATGGCAGGGGTCCACCAGACTGGTTTCTTTTTCTTGGACGAGTGAGTCTTGGTTTTGCTTGGGATAGCACAATCCATGCATTCTTTTAGGTGCCTGTAGAATGCATTAGTAAAGGATTTTGCAGCTTGGACAGTGTTATCCTTTAGCATGGGGGCTTTGAAACTTTCCACCTCCGTCTTAAGTAACGTGAAGTTAGCTTTTGAAAAGTTTTTCACAGTGGTTTCCTTGTCCGTGGGTGGGGACGGAATGTGGATATCTAAAGTGATTTGTTTATGGTCAGATCTAATCAGCGAGGGGTTGACCTCTGCTGTGGAACACCGGTCGCCCATGTTGGTGATGATCAGGTCCAATATGTTGTCATTTGAGTTTATAAATTCTATGAAATGTTGGGCAAGGGAGTTAGTACTTGAGTAGTTCTCCCAGTTAATGTTTGGGTAGTTGAAATCACCCAATATTAGGGTGTTTGGCAGGACCTTTATGTTATCCAGTGTTTCCAGAAATGCAGAATGGGGGTCCCGGGACATGGTGGGTTATCTGTAGCAAGCTAGTAAATCTATGCCAGCCTTTCCCAGGTGTGTGTGTGTGTGTGTGTGTGTGTGTGTGTGTGTGTGTGTGTGTGTGTGTGTGTGTGTGTGTGTGTGTGTGTGTGTGTGTGTGTGTGTGTGTGTGTGTGTGTGTGTGTGTGTGTGTGTGTGTGTGTGTGTGTGTGTGTGTGTGTGTGTGTGTGTGTGTGTGTGTGAAAATCAAATCTCAGAGAGTGTGTGTATCAGCTATTTGGAGCAGGATACAAAGCACTGGTTTCACAGACAGGGTGCTGGAGAACTTGGCTTGGACACTCAGCTGAGCTCTCAACTCTATAGCTGTGCCAGTGGGGAGTCTTATTGGGACTTGGAGGGAGACAGAAAAATCCAGACCCCAGATTGAGCATGTTCCCTGTGTACTCTTAAGAGAAAGTGTGCTTGATGCAGAGAGCTGCATCTGGAAATACTGGGTATATCGATTCCTGTTCCAAGTGATTGTCCCTCCAGTACCAGTGGTGAGGATTCAGGCTCCTTGATTACTGGTCCAGAGTGGGAAATTCACAGACCTAATAAGGAAACTAATGTTTTTATCCATTGACATAACCTGGGATCAATTGTGTTTTAATATTTTTAGATATATCTGTTCATAAGCTTTTTAAATGTTCACATGTATAAATGCTTACAAGCATACATTTTTACACTTTCACACTTCTATTTTTTATTCCTTTTATACTGCATTAGTGATGGATGTTACAGACTTTTTTTGAGTAAAGAGCAGTAGATGCAGGAATATTCTATTGGAGTAATTTATACAGCAGGGACCACTTTGAATGTTCTTAATCCTCTGGTTTTAATTTCATTTTATTTAATTAATCGGGGTGAAATTGAGGGTACATAAGGTAAGGGATGATTTAAATGGTATACCTTCATTTATTTGATTTTTGGCGTTATGTGGATAAAATAAACAGATATTTTTCTACATTCCGTGGTTGCTGGTGACTATAGCGCTAATTGGTGGAACCAAAGTTTTTTTGCTGAGATTTGGTACATTTTTTCACATTCATTTATTTGAAAGGAGGTTGTACAATGCACCAAAGTGTGAAAGTACAACCTCTAGATGTCTGGAATGTCAAGTGACAGTGTTGCGAATTCCAATGAGCGAATGCACATTGGAATTTGCTCATTGGAATTCGCCATTTCAGGTGCAGATTGCACTATAGCGGGGATCCGGAATGAACCCTTCCCTCACTGTAGTGCGATCTCGGAGTTTGTATATTAAAGCGGGGGGGGGTGCAGCCCCCCCACACATGGCAGGTGCAGGGGGGCTTGTCCCCCCTGCATAACAATGTTCGGAGATGTTTGAAATTCAAAAATGGTCAAATCTGGTTTTCCAGATTATAATTTTTGACAGCTTGTTTTTTCGATATGTTGTGTGTCGGCATTTAAAGTCACACAATAGTGCGAACACACAAATGCCTTTCACACAAATTAATGTAAACCAATTTAAATATGTATTCTGATGAAGTCCCCCGAGCGGGATGAAAGAACTTAATCCTTGTTTTTATTTTGCTGTGCAAATTAAATTATTTTCTCGCTTTGTCCTGTTCATTACTTTTTATAGTAGGGGAAATTACATTTGATGGTGTTTCCTGAGGAGAGGTTGAGGGGAAGAGAGGGGTAAAGTTGTAGCTAAATTTGTCTGCCAATAGGTTTACTGTATCATATGGCTCACTATAGGTGGCTCCATTAACAATGAGCTCTGCACACAATTGTGTATTGCATTTGAGTTTATGGACATAGCTAAAGAATGCCTTGTGGTTGTCCTTGGCCTGGGAGGCCAAATTTACCTAAATTTGTCTTTGGTATACTTTATTTGTTCATTGAGTTGTTTGTTTAGTTTAATGGGAGTGCTTTTATCCTGTTAACTGCTTCACCTCTTAATTCTTGCCATGATTTTCTTCTTCCTGTTATACAACCTATTGATGATGTAATTTCATCAGAGTCACTCATTTTTGAGTTAGTGCTGTACTTATTCCTGGTGTATATTGTTTCTGTGAATAGTTCCACATGGGCAGCAGTGCTCTCAGGGTTTATGAAGGCTTGACATTTTGCAAAGTTATCACTTAATAGTAGGCAGTTAGCCTTAGAGTAATTTCTGAACATTCCAGGGTTAGCTGGGGTTCTGGGTTTTATTTTTATTTCAAAGGAGACAATTTTGTGGTTTGGCCTTACCAGAGAGGACATTATACTTGGGAGCGTGCAACACTCTCCATATTAGTGTGGACCAGATCCAGTATGTTTGCACTCCTGGTCTGTATATTGGCAATTGGGTCCAGGGAGTCTGTATTTACAAAATCCAGAAATCTCTGTGCCTGCATGTTTAGTGTTGTATACGATTCCCAGTTAACAGTGTGATAGTTGAAGTCACTCATGAATATGGTATTGGGCTGGATGATGAGTGTTTCCAGTATGCTTAAACATGTGTTGTGTATTTCCTGGGTCACAGAGAGGGGATCTATAGTTTTCATGAAGTGGTATGGGATTTTTTTCCTATGGTGATTTGAACACGGGGAAGCTCAAGTATGTCATCTTGTTTGAGCAGCTTTGAGGTAGAGGTATATTTATTTTTGATATAAATCAAGACACTTCCACATTTAGCCCCTGTCTGCTGCTGCTATACTGTGTGCCTTCTTGCAGGTCTACCTAATCATGTCAATGGCAATGGCGTGTCACTGGCAGTGATGTTCTGTGCAGTTCTGACCACCATCAGCAGTGATGTCATGGAACACTGTCTCTCAGATGTGGTTCGACAGAGGCTAGTGAGTACCTGCTCTCCCTAACAGGTGGCACCCCTGAGTCATGAGTACCTGGTGCAGGATATAATTTTTAGTTCAACAGCAGTTGCTCAGTATCCACCATCTGCCCTTTCCTAAGGGCAGGGGAATGCTAGTGGGAACACGAAACATAGATGGCAAGTGACTGCCAAGTTAAAATAGAAAAGGAACATGATAGATGCCACAGGTGTGCTATGTTGTAGACAGATGAGTACTCCAGTGATACCAAAGACCAGCAGTAGGGACAGAAATGTGCATATTTATGTCTGGGATGGCTGTCACATAGATGCTCAGAGGGATATACAGATGAGAAGGAGGTTTCACTGACAGCATTTGTAGGGACACCTATGTCATAGAATTTGACAACTGGCTAGTGTGAGATGTTGGGTTTAAGCATGGGGGTCCATTACAGGTCTCCTCACATCATAGGCTGACAGCACATATGTATGAGACATACAGGACAGTATAGGGATTGGCAGCCCTGATAATAGACCATCTTCCATCACCTTCAGATTAGATATTCAGCTACCCAATTTATGTTGGGCTATATGCAGGTACTCTCTCCCAAGGAAGGGGAGCACATATATAGCACTTCAGAGAGATAGCCATTACTACCATACTGCAGAACACTGTGCTACCCTCAGGGTTGTGTTGCCTGAAATCTCTGCATATACGTTGCCAGAAACTTGCTTTAATCTGTTGCACTGGTGTTGCTGCTGCCCCTTTTTTGGTATGTGGTTTGGCATTTAAAATGGTGGCATATCCACTTCAGTGCAAGTAAATAGAGGTGTGGTAGGCATGCATTCAGATGAGGCTCTGTTCCATGTATTTGTATGAGTTGTTATATTTTACTGAAACACACTATTGGCATGACATTCAGATAGGGTCTGCAACATGGCACTGACACACTGTGAATGAGAGCTTATGCATACTGCATCAAATATGTGTGAGAGAGGGCATCTGACAATAACAAACTAAAAGAATCAATGGAATAAATATGTTTCTGCTTTTAATATTGTGTGCTCAGGGAAAAATATGACTGCATTTTAAAGGAGGTCTTTATATTTTTGGCAACTTACGGAACATTGTTCCACTGTGGCGACCAATGGCGGCTGGTGACTTCAAATTAAAGGGGGGCTGCAGGAGACAGCTGAATGGGTGGGGTAAATGGGGATGGGTGTGGCCAACTAGAAAGGGGTGGAGCTATGCTCAAAACCACAACAACTGGAACTTTAATTAAATACGCTGCCCTGGGTGCCAAACCGTCATTATGAGAGTCCAAGCAAAACAAAATGAAGTGTAGAAGAAAAAAATATTTCAATGCATTGGCTACAAGACAACTTACTTAATATCTAGATGGAAACATAAAGGTTGTGAGGCATATAAAAATAAATTATTTTTTAAATACATTACTGGAATGCCAGTCAAAATCAAGTATAAAAAAAACAAGCAGCACTCAACTCAAACCACTTCTCCTTGCACTGCAGTTCTAATTATAATTTATATTCAGCTTTATAAAATTACCAAGTAACATGCTGAAAGTAGCAATCTCTGTGATACCCCCACTTGCAAAAATGTTTCTTATCCAAAAAAGACCTGCTGCTTGACAACAACTATCTACTTGTTTCATGGGGAAGACATGATCAAATAAAAAAAATGAACAGCAAACAAGAAACAAGCTCAAGATAAATTGCTTAAAGGATTACTGCACAAGTTATGGACCACATATGATAGACTGACATTCTGTTTAGTTTACGGGTAAAGCCTGCAAAGATGACTGCAAGTCTCCAACAAATGTAATGAGCTTCTGAAAATACTGTAATCCTGTCCTTATTACAAATACTGTAATATGTATTTCAATACCTAAGGCTTATACGTTATCTAGGTATGTAAATATTCTCTGCATGGCAACAACAAAAAGGCTTTCAATGTTGGTAATTCTTTAACAGTATGCTTATTAAAGCTTACTTACATCTTACAATCTCCAACAAGCTTACCTGATGGTCACTAAAGCATTGCTATTTAAACACAGAGCAACAGGGCACTGCGACAGCATGCATTTTCTGAATAATAAGAAGCATAAATCAACAGTATAAAAATGACAGAAAACCAGAACATTCTGCAAAATCAAGGACAGATGAAAAGCCACGGTCGTACTTGTGGTCTACCTTGTATAGGGGAATACTCTGCACAATTACACTGCATAACTGCTCCTTGCCTTGCTTGGACACATCCAAAACCACTACAATGGGGAGTGGGGTGCAACAAGTATGACACAATTTGAAATGTCTCTGGCTGACGGTGATGGCTCTGACATTCATACCTCTCAACCTCAGAGCAAGAAATCTGGACAAAGCCATACATAGAAGTGGGACACAGGCCCACAAATAAGGACAATTTTTAAATATTGCTCTTATAAACTTAGAAAGATAATATAATAGTAATAGGTCTTGCATTAGTATGAACTTTCTGAAGGGTATGAAATCTGAAACTCAAATGTCTGCCATTATTTTCTAACTTCAATCTTTAATGATTTGCCACTAATTTGCCAGAAAACCACAATTTTATGAAAAACAGACCAAAAATGTGATGCAAAAATATAAAATTGACACACAATACAGCTGGGAACCTGTCAAAGAAGGGACACCTTTTTAATATTAGTACTGTTAACTTGAGCAGCTGACAAAATAAGAGCATCTACATGCATTTCTGAAATAAATGTAATCTATTACTCTGATCATTACAGTTATTTATAATTGTAAACCCTCCATGTTTTCTTCTAAAATTGCCATTTTGTGGAGGGATTATTAGGGGGAGAGCAACATTTTGAGCCAAAATTGGGGACAATTGAGAGGTTTGGATATTCCTAATTCTATAAAGCGATTTATTTGCACGTACCTCTCAACCTCTTAATGCAGGAAATCTGGACAAGGTCAAATATATTGGAGGAACATATAAACAGTACTAAAAATTGCTCTTGTATAAACTTAAGACAGTTGATAGAATAACAGGTCTTGCTTTAGCATGCGTTTTTCTGAAGGTTATGACATCTGAAACTCAATGTCTGTCATTATTTAGTGACTTCATTCCTAAATGATTTTCCAGAAAACTACAAATTTTATGAGGAACAAACCAAAAATAAGAAGCAAAAATATATTAATTCTGCAAAAATCTGGACAGTTGAGAGATATAGTTCAGCCGGGGCTGTCTGAGTTTGCTGCCCCCCCCCTCACAAAATCATGGTCAAGTGGAGCCTCCTCCCTGCAGCCATTCCAATGTCCCATTCCTTTGTTATTTCACCCCATTTACCATAAACACTGTAATGTGCATACTGCTTTACTTCTGCAATGATTTGGATTTTATTTGAAAGTTTTATTTTGCATTTTGCAGCACAAACACTAACAGATATCTGCTAAACAAAGCAATGCAGTCTCACAATGAAAATGGACTTAGCATTAAAACTTCTCTGCCCTTGAAACTCGCATTCATTGAAACAGCATTGAAACCCACATTCAAAGAAAATACATTTTGCCAGTGGCAGATAAAGATTAACTTTGGGCTGTTTTCAAATCATAGGCCCCTTGAACACAAAACATACATGTGCTCTTTCATACACCTTCCTGATTGTATTAAATTATATTCCTTGTACAATACAGTACAGTTATTAGAGGGCATTTTAAATTTATTGTTTTGAACATTTTTCCAGTAAACAATGAAACAAAATGCATGCACCAATAATGGCAAAACTGCCCAGTTCAGAAGATTTCCATCATAAAAGTCTACTCAAACTTCTAGAGTCCACCAGTATCAGTAAATATGCACAATCTCTGAAGAAGTAAAAGTCATCTAAATAATTCCACATTAAAGAAATCTGTAACTAATGAAGAGGTTGCTGCTAGCAAACAACTTTATATGTTATTATTTCATCTGCAAATAAAGTGCCTGTTTCTCTTGAGGAATAAATTGCCTATGTTGCATTAAAAAATGATAAGCTAGTAATATCGCAATAGGGAATGGATGGCAAACTGATAACAGGTTCATAGTTACTGGGTATCTTTGCCAAAAAGAACTACACCATCCTCCCCCTTTACAACACAGTACAGTATCAGCTATGCATCTACCTACTGTGAGAGTAGAACCTACAGCCTTCTGCATCAAAAGCAAGTACCCTACCTGTTGTGCTATTAACAATGCAAGCAGGTTCCGCATAAGCAGCACTAAACTTTTGTGCTCCGGCAGCTCTCAGCTCCTTGTAAAATCTACTCGACTCTCAGCTGTACCTCTGAACTTTGCGGCACAAAAAAATCTGGAAAAAAACAAAATTTATTGGGGGGACCCAAAAACCAGGGACACATTTTAAACAGTGCTTGTATAATGTTGGAAAGTAGCTAGAATAAAATGCTGTGTTACCACCATATATTTCACTGCCAAGTCTTGAAGCCAGGACCCTGTGCAAAACAGTCAGAGCAACATACCACTATGCCAAATCAGCTGTTTTGTAAAAGATCGGAATACTGAAACTTAAATGGCTACCATTTAGTGAAATCAGTTCTCACCATAGCTGTCAACCTCTTAGCAAAAACACCTGAACAAAGCCAATAATGGGGGAATACAGTCCCCAAAGATACTCAGTGAATTCAGTTCTCACCAAAGCTCTCAATCTCTTAGCAAAAAACACATGGACAAAGGCAGTAATGGGGGAATACAGCCCCCAGACATATTCAGTGAATTCAGTTCTCACCGTGGCTCTCAACCTTAGCACAAAAACCCTGGACAAAGCCAATAATGGGGGAATACAGTCCCAAAAATAGGGACAAATTTCAAATATCCAGGTTATAAACTTAGAAAATTGCTAGAATAAAAGTGTTACCATGTACTTTCTGAAAAATATGAAGTCTGAAATTCAAATGCCTGCTATGTTTATTTATTTAACATTTGTTAATCAGGAAAGTCTGACTTGGAACAAAAGCCAATTTTTAGCAGAGGCCCAGGGAGAAATACTCCAGACACACATCTTTGTAAGTTCAGTGGACATGAAGACTCCACACAGAAGGCACCCCAGTCAAGAATCAAACCAGAAAACCTGTAGCTGTCAGGCAACAATGCAACAAGTGCACCACTACACTACTGACTGGGCAAGGAAAAACAAACATACAGAAACCACATATTTTATGAGAAACAGAACAGATATGAGGCAGAAATCCTGCAAATATTTTTACAAATGGTGGTGGGTAGGGAATTGAGGTCCTTGCCACCTGCACCCAAGGTACAGGGTTCAAGCCTGAGGCATTCTCTACCCACCACCATGTGTTCTGTCTAGCCACCAGTATATAGCAACTGGGGCATTACACACACAGAGATTCAAGTGTAAAATATAGTCTGGACATTTTTTCTGTTTATAATGATGCACTTTCTGCAAAAATACAGCCTGTTTTGAATATCTAACAGAACCTGTTGGAAATTGTCAAGGGCAGCACTTACATTTTGCTGAGCTGACACAAGACATTGTCTGTAGCAACTAGTTTGTAAAGCTGAATGTGCAGGATAATACCTGGAAAGCTTAGAAACTGGACCAAACTAACAATAACCTTCTTCATACATTTACTACACTCAGAAAATCTACTGAGGTAGCTACAAATAGTGCAAAGGCATTATAACTTAAACAGAAACAAGCTACTTTTTTCTTCCAAACCCCAAAATTTCAAGAATGAAATAAAACAGCTCACAGGAAAGATAACAGGTGCCTCCTCCAGCCCTATTCACAATCAAAAGATTGTTTTACTACCTTTGCTAATAACTTCAAAAACTTCATTCTATCTACCATGAAAGAACTAGAATCACTTTTATCACTCCAGTGTAACTACTGGCAGGTACTGCTTACATACCTACCCAACTGTACCCCTGAACTGATTGTGCTGACGTCTTTCACTTTTCACCAATAGCCACTAAAGAAACTAAATCACTACTCTTAAAATTTAGCCAGTTTGTATTTAAATTTTGCAAACTTCATCCGGGTTTCCTTAAACTGGCAGCAGAGAGAATTGCAAAACCACTAACTCACACATTTAATTTCACTCTCTCTCTAACCACCAATAGAGCCCCTGCAGCCTTCAAGCATGCTGTCATAATACCATTACCAAAATTACGCTCACTGACACATAACAAAGATATCAGACCTGTCTCAAATTTTTGTCCAATAACAAAAGTATTTGAAAAGCTACATTATAAACAACTTTTCAAACATACAAATGTTTATGGCTTACTCTGTGACCAACAACAGGATTCAGAAATTTCTTTAGCACTTCAACAGCCTTACTCACTGATACAGATGATATCTACAGTAATGTAAATGGTGGTTTGATATCATTTGGTGCTTTTGTAGACATGACCAGAGCTTTTGAGATAGTTAACAAAACATCCTCTTAAACAGGCTTACAAAATTAAGCTTCAGAGAAAACACAAAAGTCAGGTTCCAAAACTACTTTAAACACATCTCATTCTCAGACAAAGAAACACTAAATACAGGTATTCCACAAGGTTTTGTTTTAGGACCTCTACTTTTCACTTTATTCAGCACTGACCTTACCCTACACCTTCCAAACCATAATATCATAAAGTATGCAGATGATATTCTTATGCATGATGCTAGGCAAACACACCAGTCTCTTCAGGATAATCTCAAAACCACATTTTCTTCTATGTGTACATGACTGCATTCAAACAGATTTGTATCCCCAGCAAACTGTCATGATATTCTCAGCCCCAAAGAAACTTACAACATTGCTCATCTTGTAACTTAAAGATTACAAAGGAAACTGCATCCCTACTGCACAAGGACATAAATTCCTCAAATACCACACAGACACACACACACACACACACACACACACACACACACACACACACACACACACACACACACACACACACACACACACACACACCTGAATTAGTTCCATTTCAGTCCCAACAACCTTACCTAAATTAGTTCCAGTCTCCTCAGTCCCATAGTGGCTACAATAAAAGCAGTTCCAGTCTCCTCTGTCCCATCTCCTCAGCCCACGCAAGCTAATGGCTGGTTTCCAGTTCTCCTGGCTGGTTGGTTTCCCCATGAGAGTAGGCAGGAGGATCCAGCCTGCAGACAATGCAGTCCGATGTCCTTCTGTTCTGTGCAGTCATCACCACACAGACTTCTGGGCTGCAGGGCTGAGATGCCTTTCTCCCCTATCCAGACTGCCTAACACAGCAGTCTGGAGTTCTGTGAGTACCAGGAACTCCAAACACACATGCATGGAGTTCCGGGACTCGTGATTTGTTTTTTGTTTTATTTTCTTCTTTCTTTCTAGATGTGGGGGGGGGGGCTGCAGTTCGGCAGTCCTATAGCACGAGCCACCCCTGGTGTCAACCCCTAATGGGAAAAGCCAAAAGGAGAAGTAGAAGTAGAAGAAGTACCGCGATAAGCAGCTACTATAAAATGCACTGTTGCTGTGACTGTGAAATGTCATGTTTATTGATATATTCCCTTTGGCTCTCACACTACACTTTGTGCTATGCATTTAGGAAACAAGAGGTTATGTTGCATTACTGTTATGAGTATTTTTTCAACTAGTTTAGTGGAAGACACTCCTATGTATGTATGTATGTAATGGTATCCTATGACAGAGTAAGTTCTCAGGACTCTTAGTGTCCACTTTGAAGCAATGGGAAATGTCACTTCATAAGTTGATTCGGCACACATTAGGAAAGGCTTTGATCCCAAACAGGGCGCTCAGTAAGTGAAATATGGTGATTTATTTCATATAAAATTATGAAAGAGTGCAAATTCAATATTTCTTTAATAATATCCACCTGAAGGAGTTTATGAGGGGTATCATAGTATCAAATAAAAGTGTACATAATGCTCAAAACATTTCATTGACCAATAGCATCTGTCTTTAACACTTTCTGCACTTGTGTGCTTTGTTTAACAATAACTGTACACATAAAAATCATCTGTATTACATAAAATAAGCATTATGTGTTAGTATTATATTCATTCTCAAACAGCTAAGTTCCTAGCATTATATAAGCTTTCATTTGATACCATGATGCACCATATAAACTTCTTGTAGGGCACAGTACTACCAGTATTACTATTATGCATATTCATAATTTTAAATTAAACCAAATCACAATATCTCCCTTACTGACCATCTAATGTCCGTCTTGAGATGGACCTAAACGTTTTTGCTGACTGAGCCTATGAAATGTTCCACAATGCTTCCAGGTGTGCACCCTGCCTAAGATATTAACATAAGTATAATGTTTATTCATATTTTATCTGTCTGCTATAGTTAAAGATATATTAATAGCTTTTTTATAGTTCCTTCTATCCACGGCCCCTTTTAATAATTATAATAGTAAAATTTACATATTATCTAATTACTTGTTGAATGTAAAATCATTACATCTTGTTGGCATTAATATCACTACTGTGAAGCAGAGTATGGGCTGAAGAATTTTTGGATTTATATATATATATATATATATATATATATATATATATATATATATATATATTGACAGTGGAGCAGTTCATATGATCGACTGTTTATTTACAGTTCATTGGGGGCTTTGCCCCTAACTATATATATCAACTCCAGGGTCACACAACATTGGGGAAGGGGCAAATGCTTGTCGATCAAATGAATGTCGACCAAATAAACAATCGATCATATGAAACTGAACAATCAAGTCATATAGACCCATAGATATATATATATATATATATATATATATATATATATATATATATATACATAAAATATATAAAACTTTTATAGTTTTTGAGAAATATATATTTGTTTGCAGGCAGGTTGCAGAACTGCATTCTCTGGAATCTAGCTCAGGCAAAAGCTGTCCAGACACTAAATCTACAGGTGTCAGAAGGTACGAAATTCCACTTAGTCAAGGTGTTAATAAGTTACAAGTGGTACAGAGATTAACTAAATGTATTCTACTAGTATTCGAGGCAGTCTTCCTTTAGGAAACTAGGGCTTTGACTTTTCCGCCATCTAGTGGGCTCACTTAAAGTTTTACATTATCAGTTTTATATTTTTATGAATTTTTTTCATAGGTTCATTGGTGAATAGTACTAGGCTAATTGCTCTTGCTGCCCATTTTAAGACTAACCAGTTTACCTTTTTGTGCTCAAATTAACCTATCCCATTTGGTTAGAGATTGGTCTTACCCATCCCGTGGTTGATAATTATATATAACTCTTAATGTGAATAACTGAGATCATACCATAGATAACTTGAAAACACCCATCCATGGGATAAAGCATTTAGGGTCTCCTCTCTCCATTACTAGTACAGGGGGCAGTCCTGGGGTAAATTTTCTGCTTACCATCCACAGATTCAACTTGTGTTCGAATATGGACAGGGATGAATTTCATTCTCTGTTTGAAAAGGTATAATGTTGCTCATTACTAGGCTCATACCAGCCTGGGAGACGCATTTCTAGAGTTCAATCATCTGGAGCTTCGTATAGTCCAAGGTGGGGTGTCTCACATCATTTACACCCACATGGACTATAAATGAGTCATGCTGGTGCTTGTGGTTCAATAACTTCAGTGCGTGCATAATTTGATGGACCTTGACCCCTTATAATCAAGTGACAGTGATTTTCTCCTTACTCAGCCTGACAGGGACATCAGTGTGTCCCACAATTGAGACTCCTATAACCAGCATGTTGGGTTTTGTGGTGGCTTACCTTATGGACTTAGAAGTGGAGGCTCCTTGGGATGTGGCTGTATAAGTTGATTTGTGTGTTTTTTGAAAGAATGTGGGCTACTGAGGGTGCTTGTTTTGCATGTTTTGTCTAGCACATCTTTGGGGTATAGGAAGATTATATTTAAGTGCCTCAACATATGTGGGTTTATGTTTCTGACACATACTGTGTGTGATGGCTGTAGTGCGCACACCACTGAATACCTGATTGACATTTGGAGTACTTAACTGAGAAGTTACAGAAATGATATTAAAAGTCATCCAGCAACCTTAACTAATAATGCATGCTTTCTAATAGGACACCAGAGAACAAAGCACAGAGCTCTGGGAGTCGATTTCCTTAAAGGAAGATATTGTCACTCTTGCTTAGTAAAAAGACAAAATACAAGACAGCCATTTGCCATGAACACATCAGGAAGCGAAATCCAGGAAATAAGGTTTCTTGAATAACATATCATTCAAATTATGAGGCTTTCTTTCATTGGCCTGCTAGTCATACAGTTTTTCTGCATAAGGAATACAAACTGCTGTTCAAATGTGAAGATTTTGAAAAGTTCAGTTTGTTACTTGTTGTAAGTAAGTCTTTTTAAATAGTTATGTTTTGGTGTTCCGCAGAAGTACTTTAGTAATAAACTTAACTTAGCCTGCTTGAATCTGTTTATTTGATTTTTATGCCTGTAAAAGCAATACCCAAATGTATGATACTCCCAATGCATGCATCAAAGACATTCATTATAGTTACTGTAATTGCGAGGATTTGCTTTGACACACTATATTTATTGAATCTCTATGTTTTTTATGTCCGTGTTCCAGTACTTGACAAGTATGACAATTGTGAAGGTGTACAGGCTTGTGTTCTTTGCATTCATTTAACTATGCTGAGTTTATTGTTTTGGGATACTATTATTTTTGTCTTGTTACATTCATTTGTCATGCTGCACATCCAAGGTTACTCAGTCATCTTGCAAAGTTGCCAATAATAGCACTAGGCACCAGCATTCAAAGTTAAACTTCAAATTTTAATAACTCTCAAAACAGCAGCATATCTGAAAGGAAGCTAACAGCTTCATCTCTCTTCTTCATCTGGACAAATTGGTACACTGGACACATTATGAGAATAGGCAGTTCATGGAGCTATAGTACATATTCAGAGATACAAATATGCATGTTAAAAGCTGTACATACATTTTATCATCGTGCCCCCTCCCCAAGGAGTGAGAAATTGCACACTGGGTCAATGTTTGATGCACATATTTACTATTCCTGAATGTAATACATAATCTGTACAAACAGATTTAAACAGTTTTATATACACTTGAGAGCCAGTTATTATTTTAATAGCAGTACCGAGGCAAAAAAACAAATTTCAACAGTAATATGGAGTTACAGTTACATGCAAGAAAAATAAACCATTCACTTACATGCCCAATGGTTATGATTATACCCCTGGCTAGTCTGACTTCATGACCACTTTGAGTTATTCTTACTAGACAGAAACTTGTCAGGGATTAAAGGGTAAACAAATGGTTATAGTCTTTTAGGTTCTGTTCAGTGATTCAAATCAGTCCGTGTCTCTTAAGAACCCATTTCAGATTTGGAACTTACACCTTTGTTTCAGATAGCAGGCTATAGTACAGCCTTTGAAGAAAATGGAACACTGATTGGTTAAGGACCTCATCTTCCTTTGCTCAAAACACCTGAGCATAGCTCTTTGATACCCAGCTTTCACCCTGAGACACTTCAGGAATGCCCTGGATATGTTTCTGGCTACATCTCACAATGGCAACATCACCAGTCTGCACCATGTATGATCTCGATTCATCTTTCAAACTTAAAGTTAATTTGATGGCCTGGTTGAAAGACAGGTGGTGTATGGGCAGAAAACCGCCGGTTGTAAAAATGTTTGAGTCTTTTGCGCTTTGGTCATTTTTCATAACAAGTTCGGTTGGAATATTTTCTGGTTCAAGTCTGGAATCCAGCATAGGGATGTCAGTCCTTACTGGTCTTCCAACCATTATCTGTGCAGGACTTCCAACTGTAGAATTGCGGTGAGTAGCACAGTAAGACAGAAGAGCTTTAGGCTGTCAAATCTTTTTAGCAATTTGAACTGTCCTGTCAGTAGCCGAATTGTAGAGAGTGGGCTTGGCATAGTATTTATAAAGCCATGGTCCTAAGTGAATTGTTGAAATTTGTAGATATGAACTGTGTACTATTGCCTGTAACCAGTTTGATGGGTATGCTGTATCTGGTATGTGGTGATGATTTGATGGCTAGTAGATGCAGTATCTCAAGAGTAATTGTTTATTTACTAAAAGGCAAATTTTTACTTCAAATTATGTAAAGGAGTTAGTAGGAATGGTTCACCCTTCTGTGATAGTTTGTATATTAAACAGAACTGGCATCTTGACACAGGCTTTGTAATATCCTCATTGCTTTACTGGCTATTTACCATGAGATAGCCAAGATATTTGTAAGGTGGTCTGTCATACAAATATCTTGGCTATTTCATCATAATTAATTAGACTTTGGTGGCCTTATTGTATGTTTTTAGCATTTTACCATGTATACAGGGTAAAACAATGTTGTCTTGGTACAATAGCAGACCATCATGTTCAGACAATTGTGCTCTTATGATATAGTATTTATACATCAGATGCTTTATCTGGGACGAATGGATTGGCCATCCTTTTCTTACTTATTTTATTACTGTTTTTGCCACTTTTGAATGCTTGCTTCAGTTTCTCTAGCTTTCTTGCAGTCACTGGTGATATGCCATAATGCTTTGCACAGAGTTAGTAATGTCTTATTTGGTATCAGATTATATCTGGTCATGTACTGAGTTTCTGGATAATACATTAATCACAATTACATGATTTCCTGGCATATGAATCCATTTGGTATTGAAATATCGCAGTCTCATAAGCAAACTTTGGCATTTGGGTGACACCTTGTCCAAATCAGAGGGCTTAATCAGTCTAAGTGGTCTGTGTTCAGTCTGGAGAAGGAACTGTATAGTCCCACTAGGTATCTTGAGAGCTTTTCATGTGTCCACACACACTTGTAAGGTATTTTTTTCTCTGTTTCTGAGTACCTCTGATCTCAGCATTAGTTAGCATTCTGGAGCAATAAGCAACAGGTCTTAAAACATGTCCATACAACTTGAGTAAAGCAGTACCTAGGCCATAAACTGCTGGTATCAGCACTCACAGGTGTTTTTTGCATAACATCACAACAGCACATATTAGCATTCAGAAAGAGGAAAGCTTCAGCATGAACATTCCCCCATACCCAGGATACATATTTTTGTTAGTAAATCTGGCATTGGACATATCTCTGTGGATACATCTTGTACAAAGAATTAAACCTTGTCTGTGATATAAATCTGGTGCTGAAGTTATACCAGTGACAGCCTCTTACAACAAAATATTCCATTTGTAATAATGAAAGTTGATAGCTTTTACCTGTATGTCTCGAGGTGAGATGTCTAATGTAGAAAAGATTGGCATCAGCCATCTTAGGTGCAATATTCTTTAGGGCTGGTAGAATGAAACTTTCTCTCATAACTGCATCATTTAACTTTCTCATATCAGCACACATACACTACCATTCCTTTTAATGACTAGGAGCACATCATTCAGCCAGTTCTGTTATACTTTTAATTAGAACCAGGACTTTATTTCCAGGTGAGGTTTACCTCTACTTTAGAAAGTATTGGAAATGGTATTCTTCTGATCAACATATATGGGATGATATCTGGCTTTAACTTTATCGATTCACAGTTATGCAGACCAAATACACCAGACATATCCACATTTATTTTATTTATCATTTGTTTATCGGGAAAGCTCGACTTGGAATGAAGCCAATTTTCAGTGGCGGCCTGGAGAGAAATGCTCCAGATGCATGTCCTTGTAACATGGGAGGAAACCCACACAAATGCAGGGAGGACATGCAGACTCCACACAGAAGGCAACCCAGCCAAGAATCAAACAGGAGAATCTCTTGCTGTGAGGCAACAACTCTAACACTACACCGTCCACATTAATTTCATTTATTCCTGCAATTAGCCCCAACTTGCATGCTGCAGTTCTGCTTAGCAGATTACTTATGAGCTGATCTTCCAGCACATAAATCCAGAGCTCTCACACTTGTCCCTTCTTCTCAGACATTACTAGAAGTCTCCCAGTGCACTTGAGTTTGTCTGCAGGACTATAGAATTCAATTTCTGTATCATATAACTGTGGACACAAAGATGCTGCTGTAAGAAGCATGTCATACTATTGTAACATTAGCACTGTATTGGTCTTAAAGCTTACTTGGGTTCCAGAGATCAGGAAATTGACTTGTAGTTTGATTCTTTGTTTGGCACAGCAGTCTCTGAGTCAGGAAAATGCATTCTAAACACCTTTCTCCATTTTGTTCTTAGTACCTCTTCTTTCTTTAACTTTGTTTTACAAATGACAGCAAAATGTTCCATTTTGTTACATTTTCTACATGCTCCACCATGTACAGCACACTGCTCTGACTCAGCATGTAAAAGGCTACATCGCATACATTTGTTGTTACATTCACTCTGCTACTCATGCACATTCTTATTCCAGCCAATATCATGCTTTTTTTTAATTTGTCATTTTCTTTGTGTTGTACCTCACACATATACTTTACTGTATTAATATTAGCATTTTGTCTTTTTAGTAGTGCAGCCTCTCTAGTTATCTGAATTCCCTTTTCCAAGATCAGATTTTCATCTACCTGCAACTTTGGAGATGCTTCATGAACAGCCAGCCCAATCACAATTCTGTCTATTAACCTGTCCATCATGTCAAACCCAAAATTTTCAGACAACCTATCTAAGTACCAGACAAAAGGGCTGACAAAAGTGACAAAAGACTCTCCTCTAGCGTGGATGCATCTGTGAATGCATGCTTTTCTGGCTCAAAATGTTGCATTTACTTATTTTCTATTGTTTTTTTTCCTATTCAATTCTACTTACATTGTTATTCCCAAATTTTATACCGAACACAGAAATTTCATTCATTGTAAAATATATACTCCCATCATTACTACACCACCTAAACCTTTACTTTTCTCTTTATTTAAAGCCATCCCTATCACATCTAAACACTCATTTGTGCAAATTATTACTTCTTTTGTCCAAATTTTATGTTTTGCAATTATTATAATGTCATCCACATATGTTAATGAATAGTATTCTTAACCATTAAGGTGCTATATACATCACCTCCTTCATTTTATAATGTATTTCACATATTGTCACATTTATAACTAATGCACAGAGTATACAACTCGTTAGGCATTCTCGTCTTACACCACACTTCATATGTACCTCTTGGCTTAATCAGCCATTTACAAGTACTTTTACTTTATTATTATTATTACTATTATTATTATACACTGACATGCATATTTTCCCAACTTTCTCACTTATACTGTATTCTTTCATCATTACCCATAAGATTTCATGTCCAATTGTCTCAAATGCCTTATTAAGATCTTCTATCATGATTTTAGCTTCATCTTTTCTATTCAAAATATCATCTACAATTTCTCTAGCATTAATCATTCTTTATACTATACATACTATTTTCCATAATATTTTTCATTTTAGTTTCAGATTTCTTTTGTATTATTTTCATAAAGATCTTCTAATCACTATTATTCAATACTATTGGGCTCCATTTTTTTAATTGCCTTCTATCTTCCTTCTTCCATATGAATTCACGTATTCTACTACATAAGTTGTTGTTGTTGTTGTGTCTTTCGGCTTTTACCAGTTAGGGGTCGCCACAGCGGAACTCCGGTCCACTAATGATTGGTAGTCGATTTTTACATGCCGAGTTACCAGCCCTGATACACAACCTTCAATGAAGGTACGCCCATTCACGCACGTCTCCACGCAGAAGATGCTCTAGCTGAGAATTGAACCGGATAGCCATTAAAAATTATATATATATATATATATATATATATATATATATATATATATATTTAGACAGACAGGCAGACACAGGTTTCCATCAATAGCCCACAAAATATTGGCTGTTGTTGTTGTGTCTTTCGGCTTATCCCGGTTAGGGGTCGCCACAGCGGAACTCCGGTCTGCTAATGTTTGGTAGTGGATTTTTACATGCCGAGTTACCAGCCCTGATGCACAGCCTTCAATGAAGGTACGCCCATTCACGCATGCCTCCACACAGAAGACACACTAGCTGAGAATCGAACGGGACTTATGTAGTATTCTACTACATAAGTCCTTATACATAAAACCTTCATTTAATCATTCATTCAAAATCTTCAAAAATATATATTTTTTTGCCAATGCACTATATTTTTATACATTTCATACCCTATTCCATCTGGTCCTGCAGCCAAATCTATATTTACTTGTCCTAATAGTTTATCTAGCTTATTTTTCTATGTCAAACGACTTTCTATCATGTTTTAAATCTTTCAATACATCATTACATTTTTCTTTTATATTTTTCTTTCTCAACATTTCTCACAACATATTACCACTGTAAAAAATTATATTTACCTTAAATATCATCCATTTCAGACCAATTTTTATAAAATGTTCTCTTATAAATATGATATTTCCATAACTTTATTACTAATCTCTTTCCTTCTTTATTCCATGCTTTCTTCTTTATCTTTGTTATTCCTTTGCCTATTTTTATATATTCTTTGGTTTACGTTATCTCTAACCACATTGCCAGATGATCAGAAAATCCTACTTCAACTACCGCCCTTTTACCTATAACCAAACCTTTTTATACTATAAAATAATCTAGTGCAGTTCCATACATACCCTTTTTGTAAGTCCATGAATTTTTGTCCCAGTTTTGTAACTTACCACATCTTATGACTTCTAACAATCTTCTTACATCATTTCCTTTTTTTTACGCTTGCCTCTTAAATCACAGTTAAAGTCTCCTTTTATTATAATATTCATGTTTATCACTACATAGTCTAAAATCTGATGAAATAAGCTCTCCCTTTCTTTACAATTAGTATAAGCATATAATGTTATAATTCTATACACTTGTTCTTTCCATTTAAATCTACAATGCTCAGTCTTCCCATTTTTGCTAATGTTACATCTGATATCCTTACTGTATTTCTATAGAATGTAGCTATTCTAGAAAATCTCTCATTTCCCAAATTCCAGATTATCTTTCTGCTCTATAGTTATGTTTTAGTCTTTCTTAACTTGTTAAAACGGTGTCTCTTCTAATATAATTGTCTACATCCCATGTATTGTACCACTCCAAAATCTATATTCTTCTTAACAAATTCTTCATACTATTCACATTTACAGAAAGAACTGTAAAATTTTAATTTTCCCTTTTCCTTAGATTCATGGTTTCATATCCAATTACTAGGCTAGGTGCCTTAATGGGCCATTCTAAGCTTAGCCAATTTTCCTCTCAGAGGTAAGAATCAAACACTGTACCCTGTGTCAAACACCTTAACCATTATACCAACCTCCAGTCATTATCTCTATATATTTTCTTGCATCCATTTCCGTTCTTGTTATTCTTTTGTATTGTCTCATAAAACTAACCCACGAAAATTCTGGGCAAGTATAAATTCACTCTTAAAACCTGGTACTATAGAAAACCCAAACCCCAGCCCAGACTCACAAGACATAGATCTTGCTACCCAATTTTTTCAATACCTCCTCTTCTGCTTAACCAACATCCCCTCCTACTCCTTTGTCTCATTTCACTCACCTCACCTCCTCCCCCCTCCTACTCCTTTGTCCCATTCATCCCCACCGACAACATTCCTCATACTATCTCCAGTATAGCTGCTGATGCCATTGCTATCCAAGAGGTCTTGTTCCCAAATCCTGGAAGATATATTATATTACACAACAAAGATGGAAATAATTCTGGACTATTGTTGTCTACCACTCTTCTTGATCTTTCCAAGGCCTTTGATACTATATCCATAATAACCTTCTTCTTACTAAACTATCTATCTAAACCCTTCTCTCACACTTCACCACTGGTTTAACAGCTATCTCTCCAACAGACAACAAGCAGTCAAATGGAAAATCTTCCCTCAAAACCAAACTATCCTCTTGTTACAAAAAATGCACACACACACAAAACAGCTAAGATCAAACAATCAAAACCTCTCAAGAAATACACAGACCCCACCACCCTCCTGGACAAAACCTCTTGTCCTTATCCTTCAAAAATCACTCTTATCTATCTCCATGGCAATGCTCCTGCTCTCTCTCTTCCTAATTAACTACTTATTTCTCTAGTAACTCTTTCAGCAGACCATTGAAAATGGGTTCTTGAGCCCAATGGACTATCCTGGTTAAACAAATGCAAATAAATAAATAAATAAATAAATAAAATAAATAAATCTTCTTTTTCTGTCATTTACCCTTTACCAATATATTTTTTTTATCTTTTACTGTCTCCCAATTTATGTCTTCATTGTTTATTTCAGAACCTTCTTCTATGCCCTCTTTTTTAATTTTCATAGATTTTTCTTCTATTTCTACTTCTGCTTTTTTTCTTTTTGTTCATTTTCTTCTCTTCATTTTCCTTCCTTACTCTTTTTCATTTTTGCAATCCATCCATAAATGTCCAATTTTGGTAAATGTATAACATTTCTATTCACATTTTTTTGCATGATGTCCCATTTCCCAACAAATATAATATTTTCTTTTATAACAGTTACTTATCAAATGTTTTTCGTTTCCACAAAAAGGCATGCTTTGGGTTGTCCCCAGTATTTTACTATACCCCATTTTCCTCCACATTTATCATGCTTGCTTGGTACATGTATTATTCTCCATTTTAAGACAATATTGTAATCCTATACGCCAGTCCATAAACCTCTTTTATGATAAACTTTTGCAATGTCCAGTACTTTTTTTACAAAAAGTTTTCAAATGTCTTTTCAAAGTCTCTTTCCACTTCTGTTTGAAATTGTACATGAATGTTCTTTTTTATTTCCCTATTAAATGTTTTCATTACATAAAGATTCCGTGGGTTGCAGTCTTTCTTTTTTTGGATTCTCCAAGAAAATGTAATAGCAAGACCAGCAGAAACGCATCATCTTTAGGTGGTACTTTATACCTGCTAGGTTATGGTCAATTGGGAAGTCAGTGAGCAAAAGTTGTTGGAGGTGTGGGGGGAAAGCTACCCTACACAAGTCACATGTTCTGGAGCTGTCTCAAAATTAGGGGATTATGGCCAGCTTTAAACCAATACCTGTATGATATATGTTTGCCTGAGAATTGCCCTTGATTGCAAATTTTGGATATTAGCTGTGCGCCCAGGATACCCATAGATGCTACTCCCATATTGGACACATACTGGCTATTAGCAAGCACCATAAAACTGTCCAACCACTAGAAAACAACTCAACTGCTAGGGAATGAGGGTTTAGATTGCTCTCTTAAGTGCCTGGGGTATATCCTTTACTCCTTTAAACAGGCAGGTCCGCATACCTCTATACCATGCCCATGGCAGCACATATTTTCTCACCTGAGACAACCTAAGGCTTGAATACTCCTATAAATACCTTAGGTCAACTTAGTTAAAATGAGCATATTCTCTGTTCTTTAACAGGGTATCACTTACTGTTGACTGAATATGCAGATAATGTATATAATTCCTAGTATTACTGTTTTTATTATCCTATTTGAATGATGATGTATCAATGTTTTGTTACAATTTTCTTTCGTTATTGCTCAGCTTTATTTGTGATTATGTTGTTCTTTTCATCATAACTGATGTTAGAAACCAATAAATATACTATAAAAATATTTAAACAGAATTTAATCCCCATTAGTCCCCTTTACCTATTTTCAACATGGGGTCATGGTGTTCTGTTAACTGTCACCATCTCTCTCAACTCACTTCCACTCTTCTATCCTCTGTGACAGTCATGCTTGATTGTCACATGTCTTCTTTCACACAGTCCATCCATCTCTTTGCTGGACACCCCTGTTTCCTCTTGCCTGCTTCCTTACTGTCCCAAACTGTCTTTACCAGATTGTCTTCTGCTTTCCTGCACATGTGCCCAAATCACCATAATCTATACTCTTTGACCTTTTCTGCAAGTGGAGCTACTTTGACTTCTGCTCTGATGTCCTCATTTCTTCATTTATCCCACAGTGTTCATCCCACCACTTGTCCCAGGCACTGTATCACCATCACCTCTAGCCTCCTCAACTGTTCTGCATTTACTGCCCAGGTTTCTGTACTATAAAACAGTACTGATCCCACCACTGTTTTGTACACATTACGTTTCAGCTTCTTTAGCATTCTTCCATCATACACTATGCCTGACACTCTGTGCCTGGTGGCTGCAGCCCCTCTGATTCTAGCTTTGACTTCCTCTTTCAGACTTCCTTCCCCTTAACCACTCCTCCCAGATACCTGAAGTTATTAACTTGTTCCTCTATTTTCCATTCTATCCCAATTCTCTCATTATTGTCATTACAGCTGTCTTATCTGTACTCAGTTTCATCCATGTGCCTTCAGTCTTGCAGTCTATTACCCTTATCCTTTGCTGAACTTCTTGCTCAGAGTCTGCCTCTAATACTACATCATCTACATACAGCAACTTTGTTGTTCTGTCCCCACCAACCTGTTTGCTAATGTAGTCCATCATCAGTATGAACAGCAGTGGGCTCAGAGCTGAACTGTGATGCACATTCACTCCCACTGGGAACCCCTCTGTAAGTCCAAATACAGTTTGTACTTGTGTCACGGAGTCCTTACACATAGCCTACAATAATTCTACCAGTGTTTCTGGGACTTTGAATCACTGCAGGACTGTCTAAATCAGCTTTCATGAGACTTCATTATATGCTTTTTCCAAGTCTAGGAATGTCCAGTTGGACTCTTTCTTCAATTCTAGCTTCTTCTCAACTGTCTCACTACAAGCATGGCATCGGTTACGCAACATCCTGATCTGAATCTGAACTGCTCATTTCCCATCCTACATTCTACTACTCTGCATATTCCTTTAACAGAAGTGTAACTGGCTCAGCCCGTGCCCTGTACTGCTACTATGATCCAGTGCCTCACCCTTCAGCTCTTCAGAGCAAAAAAAAGCACTTTACTATATCTGTATTAAGCTAACCTGGTGATCAGCTCATTACAGATCCATGCTCCCCCAAACTCTTTCAGTGAAGAGAAAAAAAAAAAATGTTCCCTCTATTGCCAGTAGATAGCAAGGATGATAGTCTGACCTCTTTTATAAAGTACAGGTTTGTTTATTCTAAAGTTAGGAGATGTGATGATGGGTAAATAAACTAATCCTGAAGCTTTCATATTCTTTAACCACAATTTACACAATTTGGTTTTTGATTCATGGTGCAGCTATAAAATGGAATCTGTGTAATACAGTAATAAGACATTCTCCATTTTGTGATAGCCCTGTGACATGAAAAGAAAAAACAGAAAGTCCATGACACAAAAGAGAGAAAAGGTAAAGTTAAGTGTAGGAATTTATATGATTACTAAGTTACAATACATTTTTTGGTAGCTGGAGATCCTGTAGTAACTTTTTAAACTCAATCTGTATACCAATGTAGGGTCTATATTATGAGATCGAAAAGGACAGAGAGCGAGCTGCTTAAATATCGGAAATGCCATACCTCAAAGTCAGTCTTGTGGGGGGGCTGCACCCCCCACACCCCCTGCTAAATTATATATACCAACTCCAAGATCGCACTGCAGTGAGGAAAAGCAAATTTTCTGATCTTTACTGTACCGCAATCTCACAAAAAAATCGTCGAACGGCATTTCTGATGTTAAAGCTGTTCGCTCTTCAGCCTGTTCAATTTCGTGATAGCAAGCCACTAATGTAGAACTGTGGAATACTTTATAGTAGCAGATTTATTTGTTTTTGAAGTACATGTACTAAAACATACCAACACAGAGAGCAAGGTACTGTTCATCAAAGCCTTTCCTTTTTATTTCTTTTATAATGTCTAATTTTGTAAGTTCATTTAAACAGTTGTTAAGCAGGTTCTATTTTCAATTGCTAAAACACATTGAAAATACAATGGATCTCACTGTGCACTTAATACAATGATAAAAAACTCAAGGACTTGGTTCATGTCAGTTTCATCAAAGTTATCATCATTGTCCAAACACTGGAGCTCTGTAGTGATACAAAAATAATCAAGAAGTGCATACAATGACCTCAATGACAAATAGTAGAAATGGGAAATTTATTAACAGCTGTATGTCAATTAACAGACAGAACAGAAAACAGGACATTGGCTTAGTGCTTAAAGTTTACATTCTTAAATACTGAAATACATAAGTGCAATTTCTGCATTGTCTATTTTATACCTAAGACTAAATACAAAATGCAGAGCATTCCTCCCTAATGTTAAGATCATGTTCTTCAAACTAAGTGCTATGTCTACCTCATTAATTTTGCTGTACAGATCTTAATGTATAATGAGGGAGTACAATAAATTGTGAAAGCAAACGCAGAGTTATCTGTCCTATTCAGACTGTGCTAAAAATAATTGCAATTGTGGGTGTTGTTGTCTTAGTTGTCAGCGCAGAGCACTGTTATACAGAGAACCACAAAAAGGAAAATGACTTTGCAACTACAATCAGCTGTCATGAAGCATCCTTCCTGAATTTTATGACTAATAAGATAAACCACTCAGCCCAGTGTTTATGTAATTACTATAGGATTTCACTAATACCAACCCAATACGTATCTGGAGAAAAGGTAAGGATTAAATCCATTTCATCATTTTTAATTTTGCTAATATTGTGCTGTAATGTGCATATTAATGATTGATAATAGTGTAAAATCACTGTAACTTGCCTAAATGCTTATGAATTTAAATGACAACTGATTAGGTACTAATACATGAAAATATGCTACATTTTCAAGAGAGCACGCTCCTAGTCTCAAAGCTAGGGAAAACAGCTTTCGAAGGACGTTCTTACAAGCCATCCATATGGCCTTTAAAATGTTAACCCCAGTGAATGTTTTGAATTTAAAATTCAGTAGGGCATTATGTAGATCACACAATAACATAAAATAAAATAGCTTTGGGTGATGTATATGAACCCAGAAGGAAAGGAAAGGTATTACTAGAGGAAGATGATGAAATAATCCAAATGAAGGATCCTAAGGATATTATAGGCATATCAAATAGCTTAACACCATAACAGCATTTTGAATGAGGGTTACTTTTTTCATCTGATTATAAACTTAGAACAGATTATAGGGGACTAAATGTGGCACAATCCATTTTTTTTGCAACTGCAGTCTTTGAGCTAGGAAAAGCTTTTAACAATTACTAGGGTAGAGTCACTGCCATGGTGACAACAGTCACTGATGTGACATTATTGTAAGTAAAAGCTCTGGTGGGAGCATATACAGCTTCAGATCAGGGTTGATAAATTACATCTTATATCAGAGCTCAGGGGTTCACTTAAGGTGGGTGAATTAAGAATAAACTCTGCTAGCATCTGCATACTGCAGTCCTCTCCATGAGAAGTAAAAAATATAGACAGACGATGCTGCTTGCTTTTTATCTTAATACATACACAAGTACCATAGATTGTAGTATTTTTTAAAGATGAACTCACACTACCCAGAAAGCCGTTTGTTTTTGGATCATTAAATTAATATATTTCACTTGCTCCTGTGTACCCTTATGGCCTACTGCTCCACCTGTGTACGCTGAGTAAATCTATAAATCATTTTATTGTAATACATTATCTGATCAGTGTAAAGGTACCTGGCACTATTGGCATGAGTCGCATCAGAAAATGGTCTCATGACTAGAACAGCAGTCCAGCTAACAAACTGCCTCTAGAGCTCTTGGCTGTCAGACCTTTATTATAATGAAAGCTAATCCAATCTGAGAGAAGTATACTGTTCCCTAGTAGCAGAAAAAAAAATCATTACTTGATATTAATGGTAGCACAGAAGCTACACCCCCCCCCCAAATAGTAACATTTTCATATAGGAAGTCAACCAGTTTCCAAGGATGAGGCACACTTTTACTCAAAATATATTCAAATGAGAAACAAAGTCCCTGGGCAGTATGCATAAGCAACAGTATATGAGCTGCAAAGCCGCCTGACTCCCATTAAGAGTTATACCTAGGTGTTACTGTTTCCTTGGATGCAGAGAAGTCATTCAAAATGACAGAGTTTCTCCTTTTACTAAGGAATATTAAGGTCTTTAACTCATCCACAGATTTTCATATGACAAAGCCACCACTGAGGTTAAGGTTGTTTGCATTTTATCTAGGCCTATACATCAGTACAAAAGGGCTAACAAGGATACCCTATAGCTGTGGTTCTGATTTTTTTGCTTTGGAGTTGTTGGCAGTCTGCTTGAAGGTGCACCTAAATTCACAGAGCATGAAAGCAATATCCTTCTCAATGCAAATGTAACTTTTTTAGCAGATAACATAATCTTATTGCTGCAAGATCCCAATACTACAATAGCAAAAATTTCACAGATCTTGCAGGCCTATGGCATGGTTTCTGGATTTTTAATAAATATAAACAACTTATTAGCATGGCAAAGAAACTGGGGCCTCCCAATAACATAATCTCACACTTCTCTTTTTAATGGGGAATTCTCTGATTTTACATATCTAGGGTAAGGTTACTAACCATCTGAGTGTCGTCAGTGACAGACCAAATTAATAGTGCTGTAGAGGAATCTTTTAGGAAACATGCTACGCTGTCCCTCCAGATGATATAGATGTTCTCTGTCATTAAGATGATGCTATACACAAAAATTCTGTGTATTCTTAAGGCACTACCCATGTCATATAAAAAACTGGCCAAATGGAATATAAGGCTACTCTGCTATCAGGGGGCTACGTTTATGGTAAGAGCACCCGTGTTTCATAGAATTCCACTTCTATGGAATTGTCTTCCATTCCATATAAAGCACTTCTCTTACTCTACTCAAAAATAATTTAGACAAATGGATCGGTAACCTCAAATTCACCCCTGATTAAACACCCTTGTCCCTCACAGACCAAGGCAACATGTAAATGCCCCAATATATCCTTGTTCTGCCCACCTCCAAATATTAGGGCTAATAATTACCATGGAAATATAAGATTAGGGCCTGTTAATATCCTATAGATCAATATCGTAGTAAGTACATATGAAGTTACAAGCCTGCGTTTATGTCTACCACGTTTAAATTAACGCAGTGAGGGTCTGTGATCTGAAAGCATTTCTCTTTTGGCTGCAGGATGGAAGGAACTTGCCATGGAAAAAGCTACAGGCCTGTTGTCTGCTTCATGATCTACAGCTCACCACAAGATTTTGAAAAGATGACGAGATCAAGGAGAGGTCACCAAAAATTAAACCAGGGTTGTGTCCTCTCAATGGGTTAGTGTTACTTATTTAAGTATAGCTACATTAGTCAGGCAATATTGGGGGTAGGGAGGGGTTAAAAGGAATGAACATTTTTAATGTGCTTTCTGAAACAGACTATAGATTTTATTCCAAGTCACCAAAACAAAGGTTTTAGGTAATAGTGGAATAAAGGCCTACACGTATAGACCCATCTTCTAAGAAAGTAAGAAGAGCAACCTTAGGGGTGATTCAAGCAAAATGTGCACTTTAACTTTGGATCATTTCCTTCTTTATGTGGTTTCATCATTACCTACCTCAGAACCCAAGAGGGATCACACAAAGACCCCTCTTACTCCCACTATTAATAGTATATTTAGTGAATATGCAAACTGGCTTAATCCTTAAAATAGTTTAATCTCTATATTTCACTATCGTTTGAGGTAGCTATGCATGGAACCTGATATGCAGGTCTGGGAAGTGCTTATACAGATGATGGGCATGCCCTTTTAGATAAAGAAAAGTTGATTATTATGAAAAGGCCTATGTTAACCATTTAATTTGCCATCTGGTGATTACATGCATAGATGTTTTCCATAGGGCCTTTTGAACCGATCCAGGTTATTAATTAATTAATTATTTATGTTATCAAATCTACAAGTATGGTGCTCCTGCATTAATAGCTGGCACAAACATTTCAGGAGAAGTCGGTTGGGAATCTGATTAGAGTATTATGCAGTATCACAAAAACAGGTACACATGGCTTCCTCTTGAAGGTGTTTCCTTACTGTAATTTTGACTGCTGATTTGTGTTGTTGGTTTCTTATGTCATTTGGTAGTTTGTTCTAAATGGCAGGACCTAATTTAGAGAAGGCTCTTTCTCCTATGTTTGTCTTGAAAGCGGGTATGATTAATAAGAGATATTCATCACTGGTGTTTTTAGGGTGTAGGATCGCTAACATTTTCTTCAAGGGGGACAATATCACTGATGTGTTTTAAATACAAGAGTACTGGAAAGAAAGGAGAGTCTGGGAGTTATAGAGAGCCAGCTGATAGCCATAAGTAAATCACATTGATGCTTTCTGGCATCTGCTAGGATAACAAATGTGCAAAGTTTGTTGATGTTTTTCTTGACTGATTCAATTCAGTATCTGGGATAAGACACATCTATAAACAATGGTAGTTTAGTGTGAACCACAAATTGTTATACTGTGCACAGTAATTTAAAGGTGTTAGGTGAAATTTGTATTGTGGTATTTAACTAATATGAGATGTAATTATATAATTAGTAATGTACATTTATGTACTTCATATGTATTATTAAAGATGGAATCAAATATTTGATATTTGAGCGGCATTGTCCAATTGTTTAAGAGTGTGAATGCCTTGGATGTGCTACAAATATATACCCCTATTTGCAAACATTAAGAATCTGTTTTGAAATTCATTCTATTTATTTTATTTTATTTTATTTGAAATTTGTTAACAAGATAACCCTTTGATCCCATAATCCATTTTCAAGGGAGATGCAGAAAGAAGGCAAGATTAAAGTCTCCCCATAGAATATATGCAATATATAAATATAAATACCTATATACCAGTGCATTGCTAGAACACAATAAATCAGTTATATGTATAAGTACAGAAAAGAGGTCATTATGCACTGCCTTAAAATGCCCATAAAGGACAAGAGATATTTACCTTAACTTGCTGAGTACTGTAAGTAGGTACTATACTAGTTAACAATTTGCATATATGTTTTTGGATGAAATAATAACCTTATGAAAATGCTTTGAAGATATGGGTAGAATTCCATTATCAGACTTGTCTGGGTGCTTTGAAGATATGGGTAGAATTCCATTATCAGACTTGTCTGGCTGCTTTGAAGATATGGGTAGAATTCCATGATCAGACTTGTCTGGGCAAGGAATTCCATAAGATGGGGGTGTCACATGAGATGTTATGGTCCCCAACTCTGCAGGTAGTGACAGACGAGAAGAAGAGAGTCACTGTGTGTGTGTGTGTGTGTGTGTGTGTGTGTGTGTGTGTGTGTGTGTGTGTGTGTGTGTGTGTGTGTGTCTATAAGGTCTACTAATGGAGTAGCAAATGAGACAGAATAGGAAGAGCACCAGGCTGGAGAAGGGCATCACCACAACATATCACACTGTCTGCCTTTCAGTTATGGTCAGCCACTCAAGTTTTCACAAAAATGACAAAATGATGGGTACCATGGACTGCTCTCAGGATGAATTATAAAATCCTGTTATATTCAGCACTGACTTTATTTAGGTTTAAGATTAAGCAGAATACAATTGCTGTATATAGAGTAGGGGGAGCAGAACTGTAATGGCAATTATACTGTTTGAAAGGAGAAGGAAAAAAACTTTTAGATACAATTCAGCTTCGAATTAATCTTTTTTTTTTTTTTTTTTTTTGCACAGAAGAGATTATCTAGTCAGGGAATGACACTGATTTGTCAATTAGAAAGCCTTTGAATTTGAAAAACTTCACCTGTTGAATGAAAGCACCAGATGACAGCTTATTAACCAGGAGGAGTTTGCCAGGATGGTCATCCTTCTTGCCACCATCTACAGGGCTATCCTTAGCACCTGTGATCCCAATTTGGACCATTTTTGCAGTGACCCTTGGCTGAGCCCCCAAACTACCAATCCTCTCAGATTAAGAATCAGGAATATATTCTGCTACTGCAGATTAAAAGTAAAACAATATATGTTTTGTTATAATACAGCATGTATATAAGACAACATACAACCTTGCCAAGTTTAACCCTGAAATTTTCATTACTACTCTATCATCTATTAACTGGAACTTCCTAAAATCATCCCCTTAGGCAATGCTGTAAATTAATTCAACTTTCCTAAATAGCATTATGCTTCTTAGAAGGAAGAGACTAAGAACAAATAATGCAATTTGGCTATTCAAAAAGAGTAAAATGCTAATGCAGGACAGAGAAAAAGCATGGCAAGAATGGCAAAAATATAATACACAATATTTTGGAAACTTCAGAATGCTTTGCAATCTTACTAAAAAGCAAATTAATCAACACAAAAATGTATGCTGTAATAACTTTCAGAATAAAAGTAAACAGAACCCTAAAAGATTCTCGACAGCCATTAAAGAAATCTTGCAGCCTGGCTAACCCTTTTCCCAGTAACTCACCACTCAAACCTGTAACACAAATCCACTCTTATTTTATAGATAGTAAAGCAACTCTAACCGAGGATTCCCCAACATCTAATCTTAACCATGCCCAACAGCCATGTATCATCACATCCTCTTTCACCTTCAAACGTGGGCCTACATCCTATATAAAATTACTCTTAAACAAACTCAAAACTATACTCAACTTCAGCTGATGACCTTCCAATGTCTCAATTCTTATAAATAGGTCAGTCCAGGAATCCATGTTCCCTCTCTCTCTGGAAAAAGTCACACATCATCCCTCTGCACATTACTAACTTTAAACTATATCTACCATCTCCAAAATACTTGAAAAATGTATTCAAAAATAATTTCTAAACTATCCCCTGCATGAAGAATTCCTATCAGCCACACAACATGACTGTCAATAAAGCTAGAGATAATGGCTAAGTAGTTTCCTCCTTGTTTCCAGACTTGTCTAAAGCCTTCAACACAACTTGTCACAGCAAACTTCTACTTCAAATGTTTTCATTAGGTCTCTCTCAGGGCACCGTTTTGTGGTTAAAGAACTACCTATTCAATGGGTAAGAGTCAGTAAAACAGCACTCCAACCTCTCTCCATACCTACCAGTTACCACCGGAGTACCACAAGGCTCCATCCTTGGTCCCCTCATCGTTAACATTCTTACCAATACCCTTTATACCCTGACACAGTACACAGACAACTCTATAGTCATTTGTACATCTAACAACATGGCACACCTCAAAAAGAATTATTCTGGGAGGTTTAACAACTACCGAAACATGGATTTGTAACTCACAATGCACGTTTAAAACCTTTAAAAAAAACCTAAAAACTACTTTTTTCTCCTTATCCTTCTCTCCTAAAAAAGAAATGTAAAGTCCCCGCTCTTCATAATACAGCCACTGAAGTCACTTCTCATAGCAAATTATTAGGGATGATAGCAGATGATAATCTTACATTCAACACGCATATATAAAATTGCATAAGTAAAATTCATCAAAAATTAGGGATGCCTTGCAGAGCCAAAAACTAAAACTACACTTGCCACTACTTATCTCCTCATCACACGTCTTTATGCCGCTCCCATCCTTACTAACATTCAGGCATCACAAAAATCAAAATTGAACAATGCTATAACAAAGTTGCTAAATTTGTGGCCAATACCCCTTTCAGAACCCACCACTGTATAGCACTAAAAGCCTAAATTGGTTAGAACTGCCCCATCAACTAACATATACACAGCTTCTTACCGCCTATAAATTATCCATCTTCCATCTAACATATCCACCACTAAATAACATTTTACATAACTAGGTCTCCAGTCAGTCATTGCAATCGAATGACCAAAAACTCCTCTCTCTCCACAAACCTATCAAATCTGCTGGGCATTGTCTATACTTGTACCATGTTGCTAAGGCCTGGAACTCCTTACCTGTAGCCATCTGGTCAATATTCTTCCTCCCATCCTTCAAAACCATTCTGAAAGACTTCCTAGCCAAAACCTGGTTCTGTTCTTGCTCAACACCAGGATAAACTATATCTGTAAATCTGAACAAGTTACTATTTATACTTTACAACTCCTTACTCTCCCTACTTCACTCATAACCTTATTTCTGTCAATTTATCTCCCCTGGCTTTCCCTCTAAGTATAATATAAGCCTGCTTTTCTCTCACTTCATATTGTAATTCCTGTTTGTATTATACTAGCTTACCTTTAATTTCTCTATAAATTGGATAACATTTTTCTAAATATTACATCGTGTATCTATTCTTAACCAGTGTTGTCGTTTTATGTTTAATTTGGTATAATTATTTAAACTGTAGATGCTTTTGTATAATTTTGAAGATTGTAAAATTATTGTTCTTAAAATGTTTTGAAATACTTTGAAGCTTTTCTCCCTGGGCGTCTGCTAAAAATGGGCTCCTACCCAGACAGACTTCAAATGTCAGTAATAAATAAAAAATAAATTAGCTTATATGAAATAAACTAATGGATTACCCCCAGATCCAATTAAGTCTTTTAGGTCCTACTTAACTCAATCAAGCATGCTATAAAGAGCCACTTTAATAGGCCACACAGGCCTCATATCCACATGGTGCTTCATCAGGTGGGTGCACCCTGGCTTATCAGTAAACATGTTCCCAAACTCCTGTAGTAATACCCAGATCTGCTGTACCTGGCTAAGAGATACCTGCATTCTTCCCCTGTCAGCCCTGGCACTACTACCTTTCTTCCCTCTTTCTTCTGACTCCCACCTTTAAGTTCATACCCTCATATGACTTCTGCATAGGTACTCCTTTTATTCTTGTATCATAGCTACTTATTATTAATGTTCATTTATGCTACTTGTTATCCTCATTTAATCCATCTCTACCTGCTTTTATATTACCAGTATTGCACTGATATTAATTAATGTTTATTCATTTCTGTCTCTATTTCCGTAATGCTGAGACTGACAACAGTTGGTAGATCTTGGTTGGCAAACATTAAAATAATAAATTAAAAATGTCTTTTTTAGTAAGTTAAATACTACCCAAACTCCAGCATCTTGGGAAGTGCTGTAGGCCACACCAAACAGACCATGCCATTAAAGAGAAGGCTAATTTTGAAACTTGAAACCCGATGAAATCTTCTGACTCACCACATTCCCCATCTCTTACCTTCCATGCGCAATGTTCTTGAATGTTAGAAAGTACTGGACAGATGAGTCAGTGAGGCTGTGCATAATGGTTGTGGAAAGAATGGGGGGGGGCAAAAATCTCATTAAAATTTTCTAACCTCCATTTTGCTGTTTCTTCTCATATTACCCCTTTCTTCCATTGTGTGCTTCCAATCATCTCTTGTGCTTGCTCTGAATGATTCGAGTTTCTTTACCCAGTTAATTCTCATACATTATTGTCTTAGCCAAAACTGTTGAACTTCCTCAGAATGCTGAGCGATAATAAAGGTTGTAATCTCAGACATCTCCTTAGAAATGGCAGTGCTCACTTACCATTCCACTTATAACCATTTCTAAAAGTTTATTTTATTTATTTAATTATTTGTTAACTAGGTAAGTACTAGGTAAGAAGCTTAATAGATACAGTTGTTTCCAAACATATCCCAGGTCAAAAAGGCAAAGGTAAGGATTACATGCAGGGATAATTCAGAGTAGCTGCATGCTTTCACAGGTGGGAGGAAATCAGAATGCTTTAAGGAAAAATACATGGATGTAGGGGAAACATATATAAACCCACCTTTTGTTATTCAACTTCCTAAAATACACATCCCCTGACAAAATTCCTCCCCAGTCTAGTCCAACCATTTTCTATCTTTAAGTTTCTGCTTGCTCCATATTTTGTATGCATGGTGAAACTGCGAATGTAGTCAGACTATTTCTGGCCAAGTGAAGCATTTTTATTTCCACCTCTCCTACCAACCACTCAACAAATACACACACACACACACACACACACACACACACACACACACACACACACACACACACACACACACACACACACACAATGTTTTACTTCACTGGGATTATTTTCTTCCTATCTGTGACTGCAACAAGTATTTCTCTGCCATCCTGTTGAACTTGTAACATTCTGTCATAAGTCTTAGTGATCAGATGTCACCTCACATTATATCTTTTTCTTTTTTATATTATTACTAGCATTTCTTTTCATACTGTCTCAGACTGACTTTTCCACAGTTATTTCTTATAACTGTATTCAGTAGCAACAAGTCATAAACCCTATGTCATCAAGAGAAGCAAGAAAAACAGTTCCTTTTTCTATCAGTCCTCAAATTTAGACAGGTCTTATATTTTCTGAGACAGTAACTACAGCGGGACAAAAAAATGGTTAGTCTAACCAGTTTTGGGTTGAAAGCCTTACTGAGCACTCAGCAATAGCCACTGACCACTATGAGAGTGTCAACAACAAACAATCTGAGCCATACAAGAGGTGTGCAGTTACTAATACTGAACCAGGCACTGATGTAGTGCATGACAGGAAACGTTTTCCACTCCACTAACAAGACTTGTAACTATTAGGGAGCAAGATTACCAGTAGAAAAAATGCCTTATACTTTACTGTAGTGTCTCCAAGGCAAATCTCTGAGCCACACACGGAATAATCACTCTGTCACAGCCCTAGTACAGGACTCTCTGATTGAGCCGGACCCTATTGGACCAAATAGGTCCAACTGGCCTAAGACCGGGCCTGACCACATAGTATAGCCTTGGTATTCCAGGCATTGAGGAGTAGGGAGCAGTCTGAGATCAATCTTAAATGTGTGAAAGGAACACTGCAGTGCAGGTGATGCCAGACAGGGGGAGGGGCCAGACCATAATAAAAAAGCATCATCTATGCATCGGACAATGGGGAAGACCACTGCAATGACATTACATTTTATTTACAAAAATACAAAAACAGGAGGGGACCAAATAAGGAACCTTGTGGAACATTAATAAACCACAAAAACAGATTGAAACTTCCAAAATATCACAACAAGCCACAAGAACCGGAACTTAGACTGAGAACAAGAGGCACACATTTTAGCGTAAATAATTTATTTTCCGCTTTCATCATTAAACTTCATCAGAAAACAATACATTCAACTGTAAAAAACTTTCAGTTTAAAAATATCTGTAAGCCAATAGAAAGTACATCTTCATCCCACAATTAAGTGACATCACAAACTCAACTATTAAAGACAGGGCTGGTTGTTAGCATTCTGGGGGCTCCCAGCAGATGTCAAGTTGGGGGCCCCTAGACATTTCTAGTCTACATATCACCCTGTCACTACCACCCCTCCTAAGCAACCGCTTAATTCATGCTGCAAACTTCTAGGAGTAGTAATCACAGACTCACTTGTAGCTACAGTGCTCTTACATTACAACAGGCCTATATACCACATTATGTAGGCCCATCTCACAAAGGAGCATTTAGATTTACTGGAATTTAGATGCACCAATGATACATTGCAGCAACTCTATATACAGGTCTGGACTTTGTGAAATGGTGCCCTGGGCCTACTGTTTCAGCCCCCCCCCCAACACGCACGCACACACACACACACACACACACACACACACACACACACACACACACACACACACACCAACCATACCCTCCAGTCATCCCCTGCCCCCCCCCAAATCTTGGGTTCTCTATAATAAGCACATTACTTGTTTCTTCCATTTCTCACATTTTACCTTCCACTTCAGCTTTTTAAAGAAGCCATAACTTTCTGTGTGCTATGAAGTGCATTTTGAAGTTTTTTTTTTTTATACAACCTTTTCATCTAATGATGGCTTTAACAGAAATTTTGATCAAATAAAGAAACTGTGTTGCTATTTAGCTTTAGTTTTCTTTGCATCGTTTCAACACACTTTTACAAAGTAAGTACAATAATAACCATTTAGGAAATAACTAAGCCAGAGCCCCCAGAAGCCATTGTGTTATGCATGTTCTGAAACACATTTAGAGCATTTTCCCAACTTTTTAATCCAAATGGTAGCCTAAATAAGAATCAGGAGTAAAAAAGAATTTCAGTCTTATTTTTTTTTTCAAGGAAGACATAAGTTGTATCAAAGGCTTAATATTCAAAGATGACAAAATAGCAACTCACAATAAACTAACAAGCCAGTTGTCTGGATACACGGGTCCTATTTTGGAAATGCCTGCCTATGCATCCCTTTGGTGTTAGAGTGTGAAGAGGTTCAAATTGTCACCGTCATGTATTTCAAGTGACTAGTGACATACGTATACATAGCACGTCTCCTCACTCCTCAACACAAACTGTGAAAGGCAGCTACCTGTACACATGCCTGAAGTGTGATTATGAGGAAAGTGAAAAAAATAATAATTGTGCGCGCGCACACACACACACACACACACACACACACACACACACATAACCTACAGCAGTTTTCTGTACACACACATCTGAGCAGAGCTCATTTTAGAATGGATGCAGTTGAGAGCAGAGGCCATTATCAGCTTTATCCTACTAGGGTCATATCACAGCCCTGTTCAGGTTAAAGAGCGTAATCAGAAAATTAATACAGTTTTTCCTCCTAATTTTTCCCCAACCAGCAACAGATTTTGTGGGACCCCAACACAGTCAAGGGTGATTATAGTTATAGAGTCTGAAGAGTGGGGGGCCCCAGACTATTAGAAGATTTAAGTGTCTGAATGTTCTGTGATATATTATGTTCATTACCTATGAAATATAATTATTTGTTAGCTACATTTTTTACTGATTCTCAAAACAATATTCTGTGTCCTAGAATTATTGGGTGTGCATATGCACACACACACACACACACACACACACACACACACACACACACACACACACACACACACACACACACAAAGGATAAGCCATAGCAATACTAGTTTTGTACTTATTTCAGCAATACATTGTGCAACACTGGTGTTGGCACACCAGATTAGTGACTGCCGTTTAACAGTCGTCAAACAGCAGCAGAGGGAAGTCATTTTTATTTACCTCAGAGAGGAGTAATGCAAACCTGTCACTGTCCCAGATTTCACAGACATTCCCTGGTTTTTCTCATAATTTTGCTCTATGCTTCATAAAAAGTTTGATTTGCTTGCAAATCATTCAGGATTGCAGACAGTCAAGATGTCAGAGTTTCATACTTATTGTCCAAAATAATGGATGTTGATGCAAAAGGTTTTATATTATTAACTTTTTAATTGAATTACAATAATATTTAAAACTTGTTCCTGATTTTAAACCTTTATTTTACTATTATATGTATTGTGCCGAAATCTTTTGCAAAGAAGTTGCAAGTTGTAATACTTGGTGTTCTGCCAGTATTTAGAAAACTCCCTGAAAGGGAAAACCATTCCTGAAGATCAGACGCATCAACTTTTCTTAAACTCCAGGGTTTGCAGCGGTATCAGTCACTGCTGATCTCTCTAGTGCTTATCTTGCTTACGTTCATTATTAGCATTATTCTAACAGGGTCATATCACAGACCTATTCAGGTTAAAGAGCATAATAGGGAAATTAATGCATTTTGTTCTCCTCATTTGCCCCAACCAACAGCAGCTTTTGTGGGGCCCCCATACAGCCAAGGATGATTAAGGGGGCTCCCTTGCAGCCATGGAAATTGCAAGTACCTAAGCTGGCTATGTTGTTAGTTTTAGTGGAGTGAATGTCCACCAGCAGAGTTTAACTAAGCCAGGGATACTATGTCAGTCATAGAATATTTAACTGAATTGTGAAGCCTGTTGCTTGATAAAGTACTGTTACTATAACCAGAGATACCTTTGAATTTTAAAGGCGATATAAATAAGAGTTATTACCCATCTGGTTTATTAAGTACACACTATTGCTGTACTAGCTTTTGTTGGTTTGACAGATGTGTTACAAAATATCAAGATAAGACAACTTACTGTGGTTGGGGGCCCTCCAGGAACAGGGTGCCCCCAGCGATGGCAGGGGTCACTGGTGCCTAAAGCCGGCTATGATTAAAGACATATACTTCTGTTAAAAATGTTCTGGAACAGGGAACACATCACACAAGGGGTGGGGATTTTAAGACAGAGTCAGAACAAAAAGAAGCACCAAGGCAGATCAGGTTAAACTCTGACAAAGCAAAGTGTTTCTTAAAGAACCACAGAGTTCACTTGAACAAGGTACACGTCTTTAATAGTTGAAAATAAATAGTTGTTTATGCTAAAATTTGTGCCTCTTGTTCTCAGTCTAAGTTCCTGTTCTTGTGGCTTCTTGTAGAACATTAGCTGTTTCTGTCCTTTCAGTAGACAAAAATGTAACTGAAGTATCTTCTTGTTAGGTAATTAGTGAAGCAACTGACAGCACGAGTTCTCTGTCTGTACTGTTCTAGTTAAGCAGCAAGGCATGAGTTATCAAATGTCTTACTGAAGTCCAGGAAAAGGATGCCTGCATACTGGACTCATTTTATGGCAGATAGAACATGGTTTGAAAGATGGATCTTTGGAATCTGTGCTCCGTGTTTAAGCCTAAATCCATAATGGGAATTAATTAACAGTGTATTACTTTGGAGTAAGGATGGAAGGTGTTGATGTACAACCTTTGCAAGCAGTTTGGCAAGTGGCCCCAGCAGTGAGAGGGTCTGTGACCAAATCCTTTTTCCCACCATTAGGACAGAGATAATGTGAATAATTTTCAACAGCTGTGGAGTGATACCCTCAAGTTAATGATCATGTTGGGAGTAACCGCACTGGTGTTGCAACCCAGTTGGCAGCCATCTTCTGCAGTCCAGATGGAAGGTTTTCTGCTCCCATTTTGGAGATGACTTTAAATAAATAAATAAAATTAAACATATTGGGCCTGTATCAACTTTACAAGGCTAAGTATATTCTTTATAAAGAATACAAAAAAGCCCCTCATAATGCTTATAAAGCATTTTAGGTGTAAATCATGTAAACGTGACTGTGATGTCACTTCCTCTTCAAATGTTGCTGGATTTAACTTTCATGTATTTCTTCAAAATTCTGCATAATATTTGTACATGCAAATGATTTATGCAGTAACCAGCAGAGGTACTGAAATTTCTCGTGTGTTAAGATTCTTCCTGTGGCTGTTAGGGATGCTTTCATGTGCTTCTGAAGTACATAGACAATAACAATTAATCATCTCCCTAAGAGGCATTCATAGTTACCCTACTGGCCCCTGCACACTGGCGTAAGTTGCATACCCGTAGTGAGACCCACATTCAATGAAACACACACAGCTTCTTCCAGCAAAAGTTATGCTATAATGAAGCATCAAGTTGGTACCAGTATAAATTTGTAATGCTATATTTATTTAACTCATTCCCTCCAGTACAGCTCTTTTGAGCATGTACTGTTAACTCCCAGTGGGTGTGGCTTGAGCCTTTGTACCATTTCATGGGGTGGCAAAAGCCACATCACTATGGCTAGGCTTACAAATGCCCCAGGGCAGATAGCCTAGTACTATACTATGAAACTATGAAACTATGAAAAAATGAAGTTATCACCTGAAGTGTTACTACAAAACTGTAAATGTACACTATTCAGGATAAATTATTCTTTATATCAGTGGCATTCAGTTTGATGCTTTAACGTGGATTTTATAATCCAAAATAAAGGCAGTGAATATTGTATAAACAGCTTATGATAATCTCAGTAACCATTCAAGCAAGATGCATACTGCCAGTAGGATTTTCTTCACACAGCTGTGAGCTTTCATATGAGGCTATGGAGTTCTGTTGAGATATTTAGAGAAATATAAACATTATTACAAGACAAAAACATTATACAAATGATATTCAATATCTCTTTAGCTGCATTATACAGAGATCAAATATCAATACAATTGTGTTTGCCATCATGTATGCTTTAAGATGAAATCTTCGGATACTTTGTATGTAGTGTGGTTTTGGGATTATTAATGCAAATACCAGCAAGCAATATTTGATGCCTAGAGGCGTCAATAGGAGATAACTGCTGAAACGGAGAGAGGCACCCTCAGCTGTAATGAGTAATATATCTGTTAATTGAGTAAAACCCATAGGTACAGGTGCATCTTTTCAGGGTGGCCAGGAAAAGATGCCTGTTCATGTGTTCGCCTAGTCTCACAGTGTCCTAATGGAGTTCAGGGGATCAAACCTAAGACTAGAGGATGATGTTTGTTAGCAGGGGACTTAATCCTGTACCCTAAATTGTCACTGTCTGACTGCAGTTCCAGTATTTCATAATATGTAAGATTATAAATTCAGATGTACTCAGAAAATATGAACTGCTTAGGTTCTGAAAGGAGCTGGGTTTATGTGAAAGGACTAGCCTGATTTCCTTTTGCAAAGCAGAGTAACATTATGTCTTCAGGCTGCCACCTGCTGGACAAAGTGTTAGATTCCAAAGCTTCATGGGTTCTTGGTTACCTCTAGAGAAATGTTGAAAGCTGGAAGTTAAGAGTAATTTCTAGTTAGGTTGTTTTAGAAAGATGCACTTTTCTTAGCTAAAGCAAAGTATCCTTTGCAGCTAATTATCAAAAGCATTATTTACTTTTACTATTTCTGTTTTAAAGACTCTATATTCTGTAATACTTAGAAATGCTACAAAAAAGGTGGATATGACTAACTTGAAATTGTATCCAGCTATATTTACACTGAAATACTGCAAGGGATAAAGTGAGTTAATGTTCTAAAAATTACAGTTTGGTATTACTTTGAGAAATACTCAAAACCAAAACAAAGAACCAAGCAAAAAGGTAAACAATCCAAGGTGTCAGGCAAAAAGGTAAACAATCCAAGGTGTCAAGCAAAAAACCACACCGCTGAAAACAACAAATTTATTCACAAAAAAATTAAGCACTTTTGTCAGGGTATAGCAAAAGACTTCTTCAGAATCTAACCAAAAATGCAAATACAAGCCCTTAAATATAGTTCAAACACAATCACCTGACACAGTCATTAATTAACAGTTAAAATGAAACTTTAAAAAAGTGATAACAGCAAAAACAATCTGGATATTTTTTTTCATTGACAAACTCAAATAAGATAAAATAAAATAAGATAAAAAGGAGCTTTGGAAAAATATGTTAAAGATGTTAAAAGGAAAAAACATGCAAAAGAATATCTTATGTAAATGTATGTAAATATATAAAAATGTTCATAAAACCCTCCATGGCAAGTTGTAATTTTATACATTATAAGACCTAAGTTTTAATAAACTAGTAATACTTAGATGGTCATTCAACCCAGAAATGAAGATATAGCAGGCAATTTTTTTTCACTTTTTCCCAGAAATGCCTGCTGGCCAAAATGTGAGCCAAACCCAGTTATTCCTACTCGGGAAAAAATATGACTGCAGGGACTGTCATAGGTTCATAGGAGGTTACTAGACTAGCAGCCCTAGAGGTTTTACAAGGCTAGCCATGTTAATTCCAAGTATCCCCATTTATTCTTTCTGGGTAGTTTGCAGAATAATGGTGGTGGCCTTGTTTTATAAGTTTTAAAGAAAAATTATATACATGCAGTATAACATTTTACCATTCCTTACTCATAGCCCTCGTCAGTTATTCACACACATGCTATCTTTATTTTATTATTCATTTATTATTGAAAGGTCTAGGTCAATCAGCCACATGGCAGATTATAGAAACAGACTATTAGCAAAACATGGTAGCCACAACTAGAAAATTGAATTCATTTTTCTGCATTGTGTAAGAGGACTGTCACCATACCATGCACAGACCTCAGATCCTAGCACCTTTCACTTAACATAATAAAGTCTGAGGTTACTTCATCTTGGGAAAATTGGAAAAAAATGTTAAGTTTTTTCCCTTGGCAGTCTTGCTTTTGGGAGGTGATATATTTTGAATCACCAGGCATACTGTTACACATCCTACTCCCGTTTATTTATTACTTATCTGATAACAGCATTAAGTTGTCCTTTCCAACTACAATTAAAGCCATTGCAAAAAAATAAGCATGGCATGATATAGTTACATTATAGAAATACATTATCAATTATAAACTGTTAACAGTGTAGTACATAACTGATGAAAGAAGAGTTGTATTCTTCTGCAGACTGGGCACACCTCTTTTATTATTACAAGCAGGGGAAACTTTTATAACAGTTTAACAAGAGATCAATATACATCCTATCTGTACTCATTAATTAATAGGAACAGTGTGCAATCAAATCATTTGTATGAATAAACTAATCAGAGATCAAAACAGCATCAAGGCATTAAGATGTGATTTTTAAGACTGGGTAAAATTACAACATAAATATAACTTAAGAACTTAGTTCAATGGGCAAGCAGGAATGAGGAAACATAGTAGATATCTTTTTTCTAACTGAAATTCCAAAAACAAACATAACCTTCATTTTAGAGAGGTTGATTTGAAGTTGCATGGAAACAATCCAAGGTCAGATTGTAAACAATCTATAATATTAACATGCAAGAGATAGCATCTAGTGATGACCAGGTCAGCTGCATGCATTAAGACCTCAATACCCTTGATATCATTGGGGACAGAATGTAAAAAGATGGTACAAAGCTAAGGTTCTTGTATAGGATGCCCATATGAAACACTTCTGTGGGTGACAGAGGCTGTGCAGTTTCATTCTGAATTTCTGAGTGCAGAGGTAATATGATAACCAAGAACATGGTACAGGTCGAAGACTAGAGGTTCCCATGTCTTGCCTTAAAAAGGGATACTTCACCAACTTGAAGGTTCATGTGAGAACACTGAGGGTAATCACACTGAGAATACCTCAATTCGTGTTGTCCAGTATCCACTCTGTAAGAAGCCAAATGGCAGCTGAGGTGATGCAATAAGTACAGAAGTTACATTAGAATCTAAACACTGTACCAGATATTAACTCTCACCAGTGTCTTGACCATAGAGGGCAGTGACAGATGTGCCTGAAGCTGTATGAACTGAGGAGACAGATTACTACAGCTTCATTCCTCCTGCAGGGATATTGTTGTAGAAGAGTGAGATACTTAAAATATGTACAAGTGGTTTCCTTAAAAATAGGTGCACGTATTCAGAAATGGAGAGTGAAATATGATCATTCCCCATGGTCCAATATCAGGGAGTCAGAGAAACAACTTTAAAAAACAGTCATTGGCTTTTTTAAACCTTTCAGAAAGGCTGAGCTGTGTTTCAAGGGTGGGGTGAAAAGGACAAATGAATCAGGAGCACAGGTGAGTATGTGTGCACGTGGTGAGATGTGCCATAGCATTCCATGACAGGTACAACATACATTGTATATAAACATTTGAACTGTTGCTGTTGTCATTATGGTTATTATTATCAAGTGTAAATACATAAATTAAAGATGTTTGCAGTAGTAAGGGGCATACTTACAATGCTGTTTGATGTTCTGAGTAAGAGATTTTTTTTTCTTGGCCTTACAAGCCAGTCAGTTAATTTTACAACATATTCTACTGTTTTAGTCCAAGATAGATCTTCTGACTGCTTTTTAATTCTCCCTGTGGAGAAATGCAAATGCCTAAAGGTATTCAAAATTCCCGGAGGATGTACACTCATTCCATGCCTGTCCTTTACTTTCAAGTGCAGAGTCAATGTCTGTGTAAGCCATGAATACCTTCAGTGTCTAATCTTCCAATGGGAAAGGGGAAGAACTTGTGTTGAATATGTTACAGTTACCAAATATAGTTTGTTAAGGGCTGAAATGACATCACAGAATACTAATCATCCAGAGCAGTTGAACCAGAAACAGAATGCAGCAGTGGTCACGTATGGTGAGGGGAAGGCTTACAAGATTGCAAACTCTCAGGCTTATTTGCTAGTTGAAAGTTTTCTATTATTTATAAAATGGATACGCTATTCATTTGACAAGGTAAATGGCCTGTTTTTATGGACATTTTTTCAGCTACTGATAAAGTCAAAGGCAATGCAACAAAATTTGTAAGCAGCAGTAAACTTCAAACAAATTGCGTGATGTAGGAGTTATTAATGATCATAAAATAATAATACTGTAATAAGGATTCATATTAAAATATCATGTTTTGCAAAGTTAGCACATAACTCATTGCAAGTAAAACATCAGAAACTTAAAATATTACAAGCACGAGACACTATATATGCATACATTGTACAAGCTCAATCAGAAAATAACTTTTGCAGGAAGGCTCAGTCCCATGCACCCCAAATGGACATGGGTATGCTACTCTCATAACCTCTTATAGGTTCATAGTTCATATTTTAGTACTAAGCTAACTGCCCTTGTGAGCCATTTTAAGCCTAGCCAATTATCCCTTGTGAGACTCAAACGTTGCACCTTGTGTTTGTAAGGCAAACAACTTAGCGATTAAGCCACCCTCCCAACCCCAATCTTTTTCTAAATATACTGCCTCCATGATCATACTGGCTCAGATAAAAAGGAAAAGTAGTAAAACTAGTAAATTTGTTTTTATTCTTTATTCCAAGTGGCCCAATCTCAGTAAAACTAGCAAACTTACCTTTATCTTATTCTCTGAGTGGCCCAGTCTCAGAAACAGCATTAAATCTCACTGATGACAATTCCACAGCTGATGTTGCAAAATATCCAGAATACAAGTTCAGAGGTTCACAGGTTCCTAGCTATATACTAAGCTAAAGACCACGAGGGCCTTTATAAGCCTAGCCATGCAATCAAACCCATTTTTGTCTCTATTTATAATGGGCGGGGGCAGATTTTAAATATTGCTCTTATAAACTCAGAAAGTTTCTAGAAAAACATGTTTTGTGTTAGCATACTTTCTTCTCAAGGATATGAAGTCCGAAACTCAAATGTTTGTCATTATTTTATGACTTCAGTCCTCAATGATTTGACAGAAAACACAAATTTTATGAAGAACAGACCAAAAATATGATACAGAAATCTGGACATCCCTTGAAATCTGGACAGTTGAGAAGTATAATGAGGGATATGTTAGAAAGTTTCTAGAGGTTATGTCAGCATAATAGGTTATGTTAGACAGAGGCAAACAATAGTGGCCAAACTATCAGAAACATGGGGGCCACACCCAGGGTGAATTTCGAATTTCCCATCCATTCGTCAAAGTTATACTTAAATAGGGTCAGGGATGGACTTCGCTTCACATGCATGGGGAGACTGTTCCAGAGTATGGGGATCCTCTGACACACATCTGTCATACCAACATGCCCTATTTATGTTGCAAGCAAAATTTAAATACTTGGATCCAGTGGTTCTGATGTTCATTTTGCAGATGTGCAAAAGGTCCATCAGAGCTGGATCTGAGTATGCCTTTTATGCTAGGCATGGATTGCCTTTCAGTAACCTGTAGGAGATGGAGTACAGAGATAGGGCTTTAAGGCAGTCCATATAGGACAATGTGTTTATATTCAGGATTCTCTTTATAGTTAGTCAATAAAGCTAGAGATAATGGCAGAATAGTCTCTTCCTTATTTCTAAACTTGTCTATAGCCTTCAACATGGTTTGTCACAGCAAACATCTACTTAAAATGTCCTCAATACGTCTATCTCAGCCCACCTTTTTATGGTTCAAAAGCTACTTACCCAATAGGTAGTTAACACTCACTAAAATAGCACTCCACTCTCTCTCCATGTCTCACAGTCAACAACAGTGTACCACAAAACTCTATTCTTGACCCCTCCTCTTTAACATTTTCAGCAACACCCTCCACACATCTGTACAACAGGCATCCCTAATACAATACACAGATAACTCCACAATCATATGCATATTAGACAGCTTTGCACATCTCCAAAAAAATAGGAAACCTTAACAGCCACTGAAATGTGGCTTGTAAGTCACAACTCATGCTTACCCCCTCAACAAAATACCCACCCCAATTCCTCTCTTATGAAAGAAAAATTAAAATACTCTCTTAATAATACAACCATTGAAGTCACATCTCATAGCAAGTTATTAACGATGATAGTGGATGTTGTTGTTCGTCTTTCGGCTTTTCCCAGTTAGGGGTCGCCACAGCGGAACTCCAATCCGCTAATGACTGGCAGTTGTTTTTTATGGTGTCGTGTTGCCAGCCCGACGCCCAACCTTCAACGAAGGCACACCCATTCAACTCATGTCTTTCTAATGCCCACTCGACCGTGGAGAGGACATGCAGACTCCACACAGAAGGCACTCCCAACCCAAGCCAAGAATCGAACGGGAGAGCCTCTTGCTGTGAGGCAACAACACTACCACTGCACTACCATGGCAGTGGATGATTATCTTAAATTTGACCTGCATATACAAAATTGCATTTAAAAAAAAGACACCAAAAATAGGGATGCTTTACAGAGCCAAAAACTGTCTCACAAATACAACTAAAAATATGCTTGCCACTATTCACCTTCTCTTCTCACTGCTTTATGATGCTCCCATCCTTATTAACCTCCAAGCATCATAAAAAGGAAAACAATGCTATAATAAAGTTGCAAAATTTGCAGCAAAAACTCCTTTCAGAACCCACCACTGTCCAGTGCTAAAAAGCATAAATCAGTTACAACTACCCCATTAACTAACATGGGTCTATATTATATTAGTGAAAATCCTTTTAAGTGAATGCGAAAACACCGACACATATTGCGTGAACTGCAAATATGCTGAATGCACTAAACCGCGAAATTCAAAAAGTCGAATCCCCATAGTCGGCCAACTCCACCTCACACTACATACTGCCTACCCAAGCAAAATAAATAAACCACATACATACACTAACCAAAACCCTACCTCTAACCCTAAAGTAAAGCACCGAAACACTACTTCTAACCCTACACTAAACCTTACATACATTACTATCTATGCACTTACCTTAACCTGCACCCTAACCCTAAGGTCCGTAACTATCGCACACTTACCCTACAGAGATATACCAAAACAAAATAAATAATCCACATGCATACATTTAACAAAACCCTAATTCTAACCATACACTAAACCTTACATACATTACCTATCTATGCACTTACCTTAACCCGCACCCTAACCCTAAGGTCCGTAACTATCGCACACTTACCTTATGGAGCTACACTGCAGACGGCCCAACCATGACACTTTGACATTTAGAATTTTGCGGTTTTGGACATTCAGCATTTCCGTTGTTCGCGCAATACGTGTCGCTCTTTTTGCAATCGCGTAAAAGGACTTTCGAGCATCTAAATGGAGCCCAACTGACATATACACAGCTTCTTACCAACTATAAAATTATCCAGCATCCCTCTGCTTGTCCTGCACTAAATACCATTCTACATAACTATGCTCCTACTCAGTGATTAGAATCCAATGACCAAGAAGAAATACTTGTAGATACCAGTGAAAGACCATAACACACACATTTCTAATGTCTCAAAAGCACTTTCTTTCACTACAATTTTTGTGAATCTCTTGAGATTGAAATCCTATCAACTCCTTAAATAAACTGCAATACAGTGTCATCTATTGGTGCAACAAGTCACACTGTTGACAAATTACATTAGTCAATACAAGTATTCTTTAAACATACAAATCCTAAATCCTAAACAAGAACTGATTAATTTAACTAACTGTTAAAATCACAATTCATATAAAAAATGAATTCAGTACACAGAACCTGCTAATTAAACTCTTATTACACAGTCATAAAATAAAATAAACACATTTCATAATCAATCACAGCATTGTAATCCTTAATGTGATACATTATCCATAAGGTTGAATATTAAATCTGCATTATTTTCATCAATAATATACTACTAATAGACATTCTGTCATTAATGCTGAGGGGAGGGGGTAGTGGTGTCTAATATCACCTGCCAGTATAATTCCCTTTTCTCGACAAATGCAGGTCAGTCACACCCTGTACCAAACTGTGGAACCTTTTCTAAAACAAAAAAAAAGTGAATTTAGGAAAATTCTGGCATATACATGTTGGTAAATTCTTGTCCTGATAGCCTTCTCCATTTGACCAACATAAAACGCTGGACAAGCACTGCATTGCACCAAGTAAACCACCCCTCTGGTGTTACAATTAAATTTGCTGTTGGGTGTACAGACTTAGGGAAATGCCCCACATTTAGACATGCCTTTTACCACTAAGTTTTCCTTCCTTTTACTGCGAGTACCCTTTTCAAAATGTATTTTCAAATTAATACCCATTCTAAAGACCATTTTATGACAATCACCTAAAATGGCATCAATGCCTTGGGGTTTAATAAAGTTACGCCAATTCCTTTTTAAAATCTCTTAACTTCTTTGGTGGCACTACTAAAGCCACAAATCAAAGCCCTGGGGAATTGTTTAATATCCTTACCCTCAGGGTTTCCCTTAGCATCACCTTGGGCCTCGTCTGTATTGTTATTTCTATAACAGCTTAAACCTTCTCTCAATAATAGTCTATTGCAAAGAAGTCTATCCCTAATCACCTCATCCTTAATCTTGTTAATGAAATCAATTGGGTCACATCTATCCTGAAACATTTTACAGAAAGTATTCACTTCATTGCAAAATATCATCTCATCAGTAATAAGCCATGATAACCTGATAAACTGGCTTGTTACCATGTTTCTGTTTTGCCAAAAGGGGTGATGACTATTGTAGTGCAGTAATCTATTGGAGAAAGTCTCCTTCCTATATAAAGTAGATGTACAAGTATTCACTAAATCCTTACCAATTGTTACATACAAAAAGTTAATTGCATCTACTCTGTATTCCCCTTTGAACAACAGAAAAGTAGTCATGGTGTTAATGTAATCTAAAAAATCTTCAATCACCATTGGATCAAGTACATTTTTGTAAAATTAACAACACGAGATAAAAAAAACAAAATTCCTTTTCCACCACTATAATACAATGTTAGCAAAACTGGAGCTGTTGAAGCCCCCATAGCCAATCCTGAGATTTGTTTAAAATTTCACATTGAAAGAAAACAAAATTATTAGCAAAAACAGTTTCCATGGTTTCTACCAGTAAATTGATATTGTCCTGCTTCAGTCCAGAACCACTTACTAAGACATCATTAAACCACTGTATACACTCCGGGTGGGGAAAACAGAAATAAATCTTTGACATCAATTACCAAAGAAGTAAAATCACTGTTAAATTCAGCCTTGTACAACTCATTAGGAAAATGCCAAGTATGTTTTAATATATGCAGTTTATCAATAAAAAATGATTTCAAAGATCAACAAATTTGGCTAGTGGCTACATCTTTGAACCTGCTGCTGCTACAATAGGATGAAGTGGAGGATCAGCCACACATTTGTGGACCTTTGGTATACCAAAAATATTCAGAATTACAAGTTTCTCAATGTTAAAAAATTTAATACTGAATAATCAAGACTGTAATTAGTTGCAATGTCTTCCAACCAAAAGTCAATGCAGCAATAAGCTATATTAATTTTATTTCTACTGACACTAGTACAAAATTCACCATTGTTAAGATACTAGTCAATTCAATGACACCAAAACCTTCTCTCTGTCCACAAACCTAATAAATCTACTGGGCATGGTCCTGGTTCATATCATGGTGTTAAGGCCTGGATCACCTTACCTATAGCCATCAGGTCAGTACCCTTCCTCTAGTCCTTTAAAAGCATTCTGAAAGACTTCCTAGCCAAAATTTGGCTTTGTTGCTGTTCAACCCCAGGATAAGTACCTATATTATGACACCTCCTTACTCCCCTTCATTACCCACTTCTTATCTTCAATCTATTTCTCTCCCCTGACCCTATATCTAAATAAGCTATAACCCTGTTTTTTTCCTCTCACTTCACATTGCAGTACTAGTTCATTTCTTTGCACTGGCTAAAGTTTTTTCTGAATATTAAATTATTGTCATACAAGTTGCATCTATTTTCAACCAATGTAGTCACATTGCCTAATTTAGTATAATTATTTAAACTGCAGACGTTTATATTATTTTTGAAACTTGTAAAATGATTGTTCTTAAAATGTTTTCATTACATTTTCTAGTTTTTCTCCCCAGACCTCCACTGAAAATGGGCATCTACCCAGTTAGACTTTCCCAGTAATCAAATGTCAATAAATAAATAAATGAAATGAAATGTCCTGTCCCTCTACTCAGTTTCATACAGACTCCTCAGAGGTGACCTCTGCCTGGCATACAAAGCAATCTCAGACTCTGCCTTGATGGGACTGCTGCATATCCGCAGGTCAAGCTCCACACGAGTAACCCACACATGCAACCTCAACCTGGTTTGTGACATTAATAGGACTTGTTGGTGAGACAAATTTGTGTCCCAGAGACTCCCCCTTCTGCGGAATACACTCACTCTCCATGTCAAGCAGAGTACCTCATTAACCCTTTTTAAGTGCAACCTGAATAACTGGATGTGGAAAATACACTTCTGGGATTCCACCTGTGTACTTACTGGACAGGGCCATTGGGTGCTGACTTGTTGGAACATGGGCTAAATTCTTGGTTAGGCTTGTTAGGGCATCAGGACCAATAGCCTAGTAACTTTCTATGATCCCATGAATAACAGTATCTACTAACAAGAATATCCCCTAGTGACAAATTTTAATATGTACTGAAAATGAGCCTACACAGTAATAAAATACTTTAAGGAATTCTGTAAGGCCCTTAACTAATATTCTTTTGCCTAGTAGCTGTATGCTGGCTTTCCAGAGCTGACAAATACATCATCCTGTTAGATGCATGCTGATGTTAGTTCTGGAAAGCCAACATACAGCTACTAGGCAAAACAAAATTAAGACATAGGTTATAGATTCACAAAGTATTTCAGATTTGGCTTGTTTTTTGTATTGTACATTTCATAGTATTAAAACAGGCTGGAAAATATATAAATGAGTGAGTCAGAAGTTACTCAAGCTAAGATCAAACGTAATTAGATGCTTGACTAGGGCTTGCAGCAAACTAAGGTAAATAGCCACAAGTCCAATCAGCTACTGCAGTTAAAAACATTTGTCTCTGCCCCTTCACCTGGTACCAACTGACTTGAGAAATCAGAGAAGCAGGGATTCATCTAACAAAGATTAATTTTGTAACTTAAAGCTGGCTTCAAGACTGGAAGTCAAATACAGTGAAATGTATAACAGAGAAAATCCTTTCTAAACCAATGTGTTAACCAGCAAGATATTAGTGTCTCCTGAAATCTGCAAGACTGGGTCTATGTGCCTACCTTTGATGCATTATAGGCTAGTTTAATAAATTCACCCATCCACCAAATGGTAGTTATAACAAAGGTAACAAGGGAGTTTTGCTTAATGGTTAAGGTGTTTACCTTACAGACATAAGGTACAGGGTTTGATTCCCAGATGGGGTAATTAGCTTAAAATGTCCCACAAGGGCAGTCAGCCTAGTAGTAATCTATGAACATCACCTGAGAATGACTTCCAAATTACCTACCACATCTGCTGAAAAATCTCATCCCAAAAGTCATCCTGTTCTAGTGTCCTCTTGCTATTTCTACAGCCCAGCCAGTGTCACCATGAGACACGTACAGTCAGAGGGTAAGTAAAAGCTGGTTGTAAGCTGCAGTTATCATAGATACAAACAAAGTAGGTTGAGATGCAGGATCATAAAAACTATCTCTGCTTAACAGTTGTAGAAGGCATCATCTGAAACAAATTAAGCAGGTGTAACGTAACCATATGGGGACAACAGTTTGAATAATGGATACATTTTAAATGTGTGCTATAGGTGGCATTACAATATGACACAGTAAGTATACAGCAGACATGTTTGGCTCATTCCTGCTGTATAAACTAGGCTGAAATGTAAGAATTAGTTTTGATGCAAACTAGAGTACTAGCAGTAAACTTGTGGGACCAAATACTCCAAACAAGAAAGTAATCGATAGATGCATGCTCTAGAATTTGGTGCTGTGCCAAATTCATGGGGGAATCCTCTGTTTAGATGTTTTCAGTGGCAGATTTAAGGGCCGATATAATACTACAACTATGTTAAAATGATAGCAGTCACATATGTGTACTGCAACAAATACAGAGGATTACAGGGAATGGAAATGCCATCCAGGCAAGAGAAAACTTACTCATTTCCTAACCTCTGGACTTGTGCTCAGCTTTAAAAGATGGACCAATGCTTGCTGTGCCCACTGCTGTCCACTAGTGCACTGAGTGTAAGTGTGTGTTTGCACGACTATGTGAGTATGTGGGCATGTGTGCATGTGTGTATGATAGAAAGACAGACATATATTCAGCTCACCTCATCAACTTTCAGGCCCTTTAGTACACTGTGATACGACCCTGAGGTAGTCATAATAAGGCAATATTTTCTGGTGTAGAAGGGCAGCTCTACAAACCTTTGTGAAATGGGGATAATGCCTCTCTAAGAAACATTCCTGTTTGCAATGCTTATAGCATCCCTCTTGGTTTAATGAGATAAGTTACAATGAGTGAAAATTATTCTATAAAATCCATATGATGTAATATATGTATATGTGCACTGATAGAATTGAGGATTTTGTAGGATAGTCCACACCCTGAAGCAATTAAAATGACTTACTTTTTGACTATTATAGAATATTTGTGTACTGCCTGGAATGGGAACCAGCTCCCCTGCAACTCTGAATTAGATGAAATGGATATTTAGAGAATGAATGAATGTATAAAAAAATATTGTCCGGCAATAGGAACAGGAAGATATTGATGAGTCATTTCTGTTGTATAGGGTTTGATTCCCTGTGTCTTTATTTGCCTACTGTGTCACCTTGAGCAAGTCACTTAACCAGACAGTGCTCTGGGGCATTTGGGAAATTGAGCTACACCTCTGTGATCTCCTGGACTGCATGCCTAGCAACTACCTATAAACATCTGTACAGCTGCATGCTCACTGCATCATGAATGAAGAATGTGGTGTTTATATATTAATGTTGATTGTTATGTATGCAGGACCAAGTGCATTGTGCACCATATTCAGAACAGAGTCATACCAATGTTCCTGTGTCCTCTGTTGGCAAGCAATAAAAGTTCTAAGACTAGACTGGAAATATTGTTGTCATTTAAGCTACTGTTTAAAATGATTTGTTGCTATTCTTACCTTCATAATTGTTTTATTGTTGCAATGTCTTGATTGGGTTTGCAATCATTTTTCCCTTTTTTATTATTTTTCATCATGTGATGCTCTACCTCAGTGTAATTGTCTGTGGAATGCCCTCTGACCTCTTATGTCATATAAGGGATTCCTCTAAGGGTGTCAGTTCAGTGTGTGAAAGCAATCCTGAAGATGGGGGTGTTTTTTTCTAATGATAACAGTGATGTCCAAGTTGTTGTTTTAATTTATGATACTGGAGTTCTAAATCCTTAACAGGATAATCTTTATCCGAGTTCAGCAGGAAGTTCACATGACAAATATGTTGATGTTGATGAGGCTGCATGGCTTCCCGCATATCACAGTGAAAGACATTTGAGAAATTACAAATAGTATGGGTTCTGCTAAAATATAATGAATTTGTTTTGCTGATGATTTTGCATATAGATATGTATGTTTTTTAAACTAGTGACTGCATTACTTTCATTTTGTGGTCATACTTACTGTTATTACTATTGTTTCACAACAAAATGTTATTGTTGTTAACGTTTTTAGTGGCAGCAATATGTATATTAGTAAGAATGCTTTTGTTTGGTATGTTGGGGAGGAAGTTAGTGAATGACATGCATCTATATGAAAATCAGCTATGAATATGAAATTAGGAATGAGCATTGTTAACGATTCTCAAAGAAGCTGTACCTTACACATCGTTACACATCGTTACACACACACACACACACACACACACACACACACACACACACACACACACACACACACACATACACACACACACAAAAACCTTTCTGTATGTAATGTGAACTTTTTTACATTTTTTTTTTCTGAAAAAAAAATTAGTACAATATTGTAGGAAAGGTATGTAGTATAGTTTACGAGTGAATAAAGGCTTATTCCTGAAGCTGTTTGGAGGGTGAGGGAGAGAGAGAGGGTGGAATGATAGCACTGTGAGAAGATCCGTTTGATAGATTATTCCTACGTCCATGTCACAATCTATAAAGTATGCAGCAGTATTATGTTAATGTTCCATGTAAATGAAATGTGCCAGCTCAGAATAAAAATCCATTTATTTAAATCATAAAAACAATAGTAGGTTAAGCGAGCTCATCTGTAACAATGATCAGACTTCATCAGAACAAAAATCTCATGTAACATTGCTTATTTTATAAAAAACCAACCAATCACACACAAATCCCATCCCCTTAATTAAATTTATTCATATCAATTATTAAAATGAACTATTAAAATGAAACATGCCACAATGCAACTCTACCCTATATGCAACCAATAACCCATGTTCTAATAGTGATGACACTTCTTAAAATACAGAACATTCGTTTTTCACAATAACCACACTTGTCAAGGCAAATTTTATCCATTCACACAATTATTAAACATTTTAAAATTATTCATATTATAATATAATAAAATAATGCTGGTAATAAAGTTGTCAACTAATTAAGTTAAAGACATTTTGTTAAAATTATAAAAACTAAAAAATAATATTTTTAATTTATAATTTACCTGCTCGAATCTTCAAAACACTATTAATTCTGATAATGTCATTTAACCTGGGGGCCTTGCCACATCCAATTTTAATTGCCATTATAGTTCTTTATATTCTAACCTGAAATGTCAATCGTCATATGGTCGAGACCATATGATCAACATTTCAAGTGTTCAAAGGTTGACTTTAATGGCGCCGTACAGTGCAGAATGGGAGAATTTCTCTTTTCTGCACTGAAGTGCGGTCTTGGAGTTGGTATATTTAAGTAGGGAGGTGTGGGGGGTGCAGGGGGGTTTTTCTTTTTTTTTTTTTTATTTTATTTTATTATATATTCAAACTTTCAAATATCAACCATATGGTCTTGAACATATGGTATTCGACATTTTGAAAGTTTGAATATATAACATAGACCCACAGCTACACACGCCTTCATGTCCACAGTATAGCAAGTCTGCACACTCCTCCTGAGCCAGTTGCTGGATGATGCATATCAAACCAGCACCAAACTGCATCTCAAGCAGTTAAATCTGTGCTTAAAAAGCAAAAGTCTGGTTTGATGAAGTGTTTGTAACTTGCCTTCGTGCATCTGAGAAAGTGTTTGCAAAGTAAAAGATAATGTTGTTTTATTAATAAAAGTTTTAATTTCCAGAGCTTCTTTTATGTGTTTTCTTCTATAACACATGCAAACCGAGGCCAGTATGATATCAATGTGTACAAGAAAATAGTCTGTCAGGTACTGATTGATTAGTAAGTAGTATGTAAATCATTACCAGAACCATTTTTGTTCATGCTGTCTGCCACCACTTTGAGCTACCAAGTGCAAGGTAGCAGCACTTACTGTCACCAAAGTATGGGGTCACAAGCACTGCTGATGCTCTAAGCATTTTTGCTTGTTACAGTTCTAAAAGTTTTTATGTACTGTTTGCAGGAATAGTGACATGCGACTTGCTTTGCACCTAATGTGACCTATGACTATGAATTGTGACCTGTTGCGGAGAAGTTCTTTTGCATATCGTTATGGATTCATTAAACTGTGTGCCTTCATTTGCATGTCAGTATACAATTATTTTCATATGTAATTTGCAACAATGTTTTTCTTTGCTGCTCCATAGCACTAGCTGGTACTATGAATTGCAACATGCCTCCACATGATTGCTTTCTGTGCAACAGTGTGCTGTGTACTTTGCAATTTGATTATGAAACTTGGCTAGTGTGCCAATTACAAGCATAACCAGAAGTTATGAAATCGTACATATTCTAGAATGTAGCTCATCCTCATCCAAATGTAGTTTCTATCCCCCAACTCCATATAGTATGTGTGGTTCTGGACAACATGTTTCAGTACTGAATAATCTTCTGAAATAACATGTTTACACACATGCACACACACACACACACACACACACACACACACACACACACACACACACACACACACACAGAAAACATTCAGTCAGCGTGGCATTCTGAAGAAATAAAGGTTTATATAACTTAATTAATTTAAATGCATGGCAAATATTCCATTTTTATTTTAATTTTATCACCTCTCACTGCACACATTAAATAAGTTATTCCAAAACAGGTGTCTACTCTGCTGTATAAAGCATCTACTTGTGGGGTCAACTTGATTTTTGAAACTCTTTCATCACCAGTTTTAGGGAAGTTAACATTTTATAGAGAATTATTGTTAACAGTATCAGGGCACCCATGAATCATCAGCACCAGTTCTCAACAAGCACCACAAATGTTGGGTTCCTACTAGAAACAATAAAATAAATAGCTAGAGTTAGTACCTTTATTGTAAGGGATATATGATATAATAAACTGTTGCCATGTTTGAATACATTGATATTGTAAAATAGTTATTAACAAACACTGCCCTCTTTAAGACTTGTAGACATTTCTTATTCTGGACCTTCCTCTGATGCAGCAGCTGCGTGTGTTTACAGGTCACATGCAATGGCACATTAATGCAGTAAACATGTCACTGTGCTAATACTATACATCTGTAGCTTTGGTCTGCAGGATCAGATTATATTTTACTCAGTAATGTCACAGTTCAATCTGGCTACTCACTCCAAGCATAGTGCTCATGGGCAAGCAAGCCCTGTATGCACTAAACAGCTCTTATAATGTGCTACTGAAAACTGCTGAGGCTTTTGTTTGTGCCTCTAATCCAAATTGTTGAATAAGTGAAAGGTAAAAAAGCTAATTTGTACTTTTATTTTTTGACTGTACAATATAGACTGTCAGTTTTTAATGGTCTGCCTTGTTTATTCTTCTATTCCCTGATGTTATATTCCATTATGTGTATTAACAGCTTCTGCTCACAGCTCATCTGTCCTGTTATGTTTGTACTGGGATCTATAAGAACCATCTCTTTTATTTGCCCTACAAAACTAACTGTGACTGACTGCTAGCAAATTAAACAAAAAAGCTTTATGGCATGTAAATGTAAAACACTAATGTGTGTGTTGATAGCGTCAATTGATATCTTACAATCCATAATCTCCAGCCTTTCCTTCATACCAGTGTACTGGAAAATCTTAAAGAGGCATGAGAAACCTGAAAAAAAATGAATTTTATTTATACTAATTCAAGCAACATCTGGAATCATTTGCCTGATTTTTTAGATTAGTTTTTCTATATACTCAGTGTATTTATTAGCTGTCTCAAAATGTGAGATTAAGCCCTTCAGATCAGGGCCGGCCTTAGCTGAAATGGCACCCTAGGCAAAGTAGTGATCCGGGGCCACTTAAGCCCCACCCACTCCATACTCCTGAAACACCCCTATTTGAGACACACCCACGGGTCACTCCCCAAGAAAGCCACTCCAGTCATTTCCTTAAATTATTTAAATGCATAGGAAGAAAAAGATAGCTTGTAATGTAGTTAAACTGCAACTACCTTTGCATATGCATTTTCTACTTTAAATACCAGAGCCGGATCATGGTCAAATAGGACCCTAGGCAGGGTAATAGGCCCCCCCCCCAGAGCAGCCCCTCCTTCGGCAAGCTCCTACCCCCCTCAGCAGCAGCCCCCTCCTCAGCCATTCCAGTGTTCCATTACTTGGTTATTTCTCATCAGTTACCATACATACTGTTCTCTTATTTGCTTCTACAGTGATTACAGATATTGAAATAAAATAGCACAAACACAGATAGAGAAACAATACAATCTCACAATGAAAATAGACTTCTACGCCCTTGAAACTCAACATTTATTGAAATGGCAAAAGTCATTAACTGAAACGGCATGAAAACCCACATTCATAGAATATGCATCTGGCAGTGGAGAATTAAGTTTACCTTTGGGATGTTTTCAAAACAGACTCCTTGCACATATTTTTTTTTATGGCCATGCATACATGTATTTGCTCTTTGATTCATCTTCCTGATTTTATTGAATTATATTCCCTGTGTAATACAGTACCAGTTTAAATTGATAGTTTTAAATATTCTTTTAAAAAGCAATGAAACAAAATTTATGAACCAATACTTACCCATTTCAGAAAATTTCAACCATAAAAGGCCATTCAAGACTTCCGTCATTACAATTCACCAATATTACTCAATAAGCACAATCTCTGCAGAAGTAAAATCATCTGAATTCCACATTAAAGAAATCTGTAACTAAAGAAGAGGTTTCTCCGTCAAAACAACTTCATATATCAATTTTTATCTACAAATTCAGTGCCTGCTGCCCTTGAAGAATTAATTGCCTATATTGCATTAAAAATGTTAAGTTGGTAATATTGCAATAGAAAATGACTTTACAAGTTCATAGTGACTAGGCATCTCATAAAAAGGACATACTTAGGAGCATAGAACCTCTATCCCCCCTTATAATGCACCAAATAATCAACAATCATATGGACACTGCAATGTCAACACTCCATCTACATGGTGTGGGAGTAGAATCCACTGCCTTCTGCACCAAAGGCAATTATGCTACTAACACTGCTTTCAGATTCTACAACAGTGTGCCAGTTAATAAACCAAAAACAGCTAGTTGCACATTGACTACATTTACACTTGTTACAGTGAGTTTTAAAGTTGTAGATTTGAACATTTTTTCCAGTAAGCAATGGAACAAAATGTATGATCCAATAATGACAAAACTGCCCATTTCAGAACATTTTAACCATAAAAGGACCCTCAAATGTCTATCATTACAACCCACCAGTATCAGTCAATAAGCACAATCTTTGCAGAAGTAAAATTCTTCCTAATAATTCTCTATGAGATTTGTAACCAATGAAGAGGCTGTTACTGGCAAACAACTTTACATTTCAGTGTGTCATCTACAAAGTCAATGCTTACTGCCCTTGAAGAAACAATTGCCTACGTTACATTAAAGAAAAAAAATGTTACGCTGGTAATATTGCAACAGAGAATGACTGAGAAATCAACAACAAGTTCATAGTGTCTAGGCATCTTAAACAAAAGAAGGCACACTAAGGAGTGCAGAACCCTTATCTCCCCTTAAAATGGAACAAATAAATGGTAACTAGGGCATTACATACAATGCATCCATACCTCTCAACCTCTTAGCACAAGAAATCTGAACAAAGCATAAATAATGATGGGGGGGGGGGCAAAGGCCTCCAAACAAAGACAGATTATAAATATTTCTCTTATAAACTTAGAACGTTGCTAGAATAACATCATTTACCTTAGCATGCATTTTCTGAAGGAAATGAAGGCTGAAACTCAAATGTATGACATTTAGTTATTTAAATCCTCAGTGATTTGCCAGAAAACCACAAATTTTATGAGGAATAGGCAAAATATGAGGCAAAAGTCTGGACAGTTGAGAGGTATGCATACCTCTCAATCTCTTATGCAAGAAATCTGGGCATGATGTGGATGCAATGGCTGTAAAAATAGGGATAGATTTTAAATAGGACACTTTAACTTAAAGTTGCTAGAACAACAGCATTTGTGTTAACATAAATTTCCAAAGGATATGAAGTCTGAAAGTTTTATATATATATATATATATATATATATATATAGAGAGAGAGAGAGAGAGAGAGAGAGAGAGAGAGATCATTATTTAGGTGACTTTAGTTCTGTGATTTACCACAGAACTGCAAATTAGTATGATAACAACAGAGACTTTCCAGAGTGAATGCAAAAGAGAAACTAGACTAATAATAAGAAATATAGTGAAAACATCTAGATATGGGAGGCCCATTAAGACAAACAGATGGACAAGCTCAAATAATTGTTCTAGAGTTTCAGTCCGCTCAAAAGACTGGCAAGTACATTCATGTAAATGTCTACTAAATCTAAATAAAGACAGACTTTTATTAAATAAATTACACTTTATTACATAAAGATATTTTAAAATGATTGCTGTACAGCAATGCATGATACTTCACAGAAGATATGTAAAATAACGTGGAATACTAGAGAGATATGTATAACTTTATGTACATTGCTTTCTGGATGTTTGACTGATATGTGCTTAATTGGAAACCCACAGGCAGATAAGAGAGAAAAAAAGTAAGTGAAAGTGCATGCTCAAGTAAGCACTTATATAAACAGACAATAACCCCCCCCCGCAAACTTTGCCTCATGCCCATAAACTAATATATACAATTTTCACAACTGCACAATAGTAGAAGGGAGAAATTCTCCACTTGTTTGCAGAGTGGTCTTACAGAAATACTGATCCCACAGAGAACAGGTATTCCTCCTTTGATCTCAACTAGCTGTTTTGGGCAGTGACATCATGAATGATTAGTCATCCATCAACTTCAAGAAACTGTGCCCCCTATGATCGATAAAGGGGTGAACAAATAGGAAACAGTTCCTTGACCACAAGTAATGGAGAATGCAAATGCCTAAACTACTGTGGCACACATCAAAAACAATATTGTTGATAGGAGTAAGGCCTCCTGTACCATTACACTTTTACTTATATATACTAACTCTTTAGTTGTGTAACATTAGAAAAACAAAAAAATACCTAATACAATGCATAACAGTCTTGGACAAACAGTAACAGCAGTAACCAGATTGCAAAACAAAACGCTCTGAAGAATTGCAAGATCAGGAAAATGGTAAATGATAGGCAAGACATATTTTATTATTTATATACCAGGAAAGTCCAAACTGGAACGAAGCCAATTTTCAGCAGAGGGAAACACTCTAGATGCATGTCTTTGTAACATAGGAGGAAGCCAGAGCAGCCAGAGAAAACCCACACAAACACAGGGTGGACATACAGACTCTGCACAGAAGGCACTCCAACTGAGAATCAAACTAAAGATCCTTTTGCTGTGAGGTGACAATGCTACCACTGTACTACTGCATGCATCCTTCTAAATACTGGAGAGTTCACAGACAGGACATGAATGCCTAGAAGACAGTCATAGAAAAGAAATCATGGAGGCTGGCCATACATCCAATTTTTCTGTATAGGGCATCCTGAGAGATATTACAAATGTTTTAAAAGTCATCATCTGACTGAAATAAATTGTTTCATTTTTCTTGCATTAAGTAACTACATAACTTAAAAGGCTATAGTTCAGTCTTTTTTTACAAGCAGTCTGAATACAACAAAAAAGTAAAGCATCTAGTAGCGAAATGGACATAGTCAGTTTCAATTTTTCAAATGCTTTCTTTCCCCCAGCTCTTTGCTGACTTTCTTTACATTTTAACCACTGATCAAAAGAAAAACACCTTAGAAGATCAAAACAGCAAGTGAAAAAGATGAGCATGTCCTCTTTTATATATATTTTTA
>NC_056739.1:1543351808-1543401808 GCF_019279795.1 Protopterus annectens
CTTATAAGGCTGACACGTTGTGTACCATGTTTACATCTGCAGTAAACTCGGATACACAACATGTAGTGTTTAGACATTGCCAGTAGGTGATTTCAATTTTGACTGGTTCCATCTTGGCACACCTAGGGTCTCCACTGTGCACAAGGCTGGCAGTATAGTTCTGAAGGTAAGGTGAAATCTCTTAATGAGCTTTATCCTCTGGTCCAAAATTTGAGTTCCCCCATTTTTCCTTGTATACTGCATGATTCAGTGCAACTTATTTATGGAGACAATAATCATGAGTTGTCCATGAAAAAACAGATTTGTATCCACTGAACTGCCATAGTCAACAAAAAGAAATAACTTGCATCAAGTCATCTTTGTTTGGAAAGTCAGGTCTTCTGGACTGACAGGATTCATGAAAATAAAAATGGTCATACAAAGTACCAATACCTAGAATAGCTGTGATTTTAAAAAGACAGTTACATATTGGTTTAATACTTACCACAGTGTCTCACTGGGGGTAATCTTAAAAAAAAAAAGGTTCCACAGCACTCTACCAAAGAGACTCTGGTAAAACAGAGAAACATTTGTGAAGAAATTTGTGGGGGGGGGGGTGTCAGCACTCAGGCCAGTAAGCCAGACTGCAGTAGCTGTAGACATGTTTCATCCTTGTTTAGGACCATCAGTACAGTAGAAGTGTAAAGTTAAGCCTGCTCTGAAACATTCTGCTTATTAAAAGCCTGCTGTATGTTTACATACATAGGGTGAATACCAGGTAAGGATCAAACAGGAAGGGGAGGGGATTGGTATAATGGTTAAGGTCTTTACCTCAGATACAAGGTACAGGATTTGATTCTGATGTCTTGATACTGGCTAGGCTTGCAATAACCTACAGACTGATAGCCTAGTGACAAATTAAGGCCGTGTAGTGGTTCCTCTGCATATGACCACTCACTTCATAAGAGATGTCATGACTTTGATAAGTTTGGAGGCCCAAATATTATACATTTTTTTGCTATGCACTCACCTAACCCCCTGTATGCACCTGACTAGCACTCTATGGTGGTGTGCAGTGGGCACTGTGTAGGATACTGTTTGCTCACATAAGTAATATAACACCTCAAGTAGCCCTGCTCCCCCTACTCTACTAAGGAGCTGATGCCTCTTTTGGGTCTCTGGTTTCTACTTATATTTTATTAATTAGATATACATCCTGGGTCAAAGCTCTGAGCAATTCCCTGAGATAGGTAAACAGGCAAAGCTTCATCACTATGTCTCACAATGGCTGTTTTTTGATGCCTGGATCTCTGGTCAAACCTGTGTCATTACTGGTATAGATGTATGTTCTTCCCCTTTATCAACAAGCCTGATAATTGTTTAGTGCATATGTTACATACACTGCACATCAGGCATTACAGCCTGTGCAACAGCTGCCAGTCATTCAGTAAGTCATCAAAAGAAAATAATACAGTTAGCACAGCTGTGCATGGCCACAAAAATACATGAGTGGCATGCAAATGAACTTCAGAAATCCATTAAGGAAGGTTGTGTCTGTTAGTGCCATGTTCATAGACATAAAGTGAGGAAATACCAGCATATGATCATGAATATGTAGCAGCCCATTCATGGGGTATGTCTGCAGTGCAAGTTGGTGACATGAGCATGTCAGAGCAACATCAGCAATGCCAGCATGATGGTTCCCGGTATCTGCACATTTCTCACCTTCAGTTATCTTTCTGTCTTTAGTAAAGTTTAGTATTCTGCTTTCTTGCTTTTATCCCCTGCCTCATTGATTTCCCCCTCACAACTTACTTCATTCCCTCTCATTTAAGCCAGTTCCTTCTTTTCAGCGTTCTTTCTTTTAACACAAGCTCCCACACCTTTCTGTTCTTCCTAACAGATGTTCCCTCACAGTATTTCTGCCGCTATCCTGCCATGCATTTGCTTGCTGCATTTTCTGACAGTGCGATGTACCCTGCTCTTTACTTCCAGTTGTCCCAAACCTTTCCACTGCCAAGACGGTTAACTACAATTTGTAATTATCAGTACTGCCAAGTGATTCTCTCACCAGTAAGTTCTCATCCAATTTTGCATTTGTAAAGACCACTTCCAGGATATTTTGTTTTCCCATCAAGTTATTTATAGTTTGTTCTACTGTGATTTAGTCCATCTCCATTTCTCCCTTCACAGTGGAAATTGATATTTCCTGTTCCTATCTCTGGCACGTTAAGGTCTCTCACTATCACTGCTTATTATCTTCTTTATACTGTTATAAAAGCACTTTGAGGAAATAAAGCTGCAGTTGAAGGTTCGAGAATTTAATAATAATGCAACAAATAAAACAAATTAACGCTAGAGAAACTCAACAGTACGCTGCTTTCCCCCACACTTCATCAGACAACAAGAATAGCACCAGCACTTATTCTTAAATATAGTCCTCACTAATTAACAATTATTCAATAAACAAAGATTAACTCCTTCAAACCTATACTCAATATAAAACATCATTTGTTAAGAACAAACAGTTATTTAAACTTATTATAGCTCATTAATAAAAACTAATATCGTGAGTGAAGCAAAACATTACAAATTATACAGTTCACTGCACTCCAAATCTTATTAAAACTACAAAACATTTATAAAAAACATTTAAACTTCATTCCTAATAATGTGAAAATCAAAGTTTTGAATTCATAATGATTTAGTGACATCTACTGGCCAAAGTGTGACATTTAAAAACCTAGGCTTTCATTCTGCTGGGTCTTTAGTTTAAAATGCAAGATTTATCTAAGTAGCATTTTGACATAAACAAGCTTGGAAGTGACTCCCTTAAAATTCGTTAATATCATAAAATTCTTTTACACAACCACAAAAAATAGTAAGAATAATAAATATTCAAATATTTAATACAAAATATATAAATAACTATATACACTATACAAATATTTGTATTACAAAAATGCAAAACAATTAATTCAACTGGGGATTCATAAATATGCTTAAAAAATACTTAAAAAATACTTAAAAAATACATGTAGTTTTAAATTTAAGTGGGTAAACAAGCTACAATGGAAAATAGGCGTGGGGCTGGCAGAGTATGCAAGGAAGCCCAGAGGTACAACACTGACTTTTATAATGTAATTCATAAACGATTTAATTTTAGTGATAAAAAAACTACTGTAATGAATGACAATGACATTAATTTATCGTATGAGCTAAACATGAAAAAGCTGGATGAAATGTTATTTAAGTTTAAAAATTTGGAGCTTGAAAATATTTATTTAAAAGAATGCCTTAGGTTGGAAATTGTCCCAAAAGGACTTAGAGTGTGTAAGTTTCCTAATAAGGTTATAGAAGGAAGTGACTTCCATGTAGAACTACTAAATATTTTTAATGATTGTGGGTTAAATGTTTTAAAAGCAATAATGAAGGAAAATGAGAAGGAGATTGATTCCATAAGTAAGGTTATTGATAAATTGAATGACAAAATTATCAAGGATTTACTTTTTTCCATAGATGAAAATCAGAGGTGGTATCAGGATATGTTAAAAAAGGTTGATCGAAGTATTAATAATATTTTCCAAAGGAAAAGTAGAAAGTTGGAGAGGGACATATTAGAATATAAAAATAAAGTTAGTTACCCCAAACCTAGAAATAATTTTGGAAGTTATGAGAGGCATACCTCAGTTTGGTCAGAGGATGAAGACATTAATAATGTTGAAATTAATGAGAATGAAGTGATTGTCGATTTCAATGACCCCTCAGAGTTCCCCCCATTGAGAAGATCTGAAAGAATAAAAAATTATCAGAATAATCACCAGCAAAATTTTCAGAGAGGGGGGAGGGGGGGGAGAATGTATGGCAATTACAACAGGACATACCAGCGGTGGTAATAAATGGACAGGAAGACAAACCACCCCTAGTTAGAGAAATTTTGGTGGATGGCCCTGTTCACACACTTTCAGGATATAATATTTACAATTATAGTCATACAGATATTCAAGATACCCATTTTTCATTGTTCTCCAAAGGTTTAAAATTTGTCCCTAATAGAAAGGCAGATATCAGAAAAGTATTAATAGATTTAAAGCTGTTCCTTAGGAAGAAAAATTTTGAAATTTTATATAATGGGCAGCCATCAAATAATTTAGATGGTGAAAGTTTCAGGAGACGTAGTACCTTTAACCCCCTCTACATACACAATTAAAGAATTTTGAAACACTAATGGAAAAGAGAGTTCAGAATGAATTAAGTAAAGGTTATATAGCATTTAATTTGTCAAAGGAAGAGAATTTGTTGTTGAAAAATTTGAGCAGTGATAAAAATATCAGAATTTCAAAACCTGATAAAGGTGGCGGCACTGTGGTTATGGACCATTTATGGTATAAAGAAAAAATGATGAATATACTTGAAAATGAAGAAAGGTATGTTAGAGCTTCTCTTAATGAGATCAACATAGGGAATAAGAAAGTTGAAATATCATTAAATGATTTATTATTAGAAGGCTCAATTGATCATTTAACATACCAGTATCTGCATGTAGAACAACCAAGAGTTCCGTCAGTATTTGGTGTGCCCAAGGTACATAAAAATATTATGAGTCCACCTCTGCGACCCATAGTAGCTTCAGAGAACTCAGTTACAGCACCTATAGCTAAATGGCTGGACATTAAGTTAAAGCCAGTTGCTAATTTAGAGAATGGCATTGTAAAAGATTCATGGGAATTACTACAACTACTTACAGAAGAAGTTTTTGATGAGAATATAACTTTCTATACAGTTGATATTGTTGATTTATTCTCTTCTATACCCCATGAAGATGGTTTGAAGTTGTTCGAAGAGGCCTTGGTGAATTATGGAAAATTTGACAACAATGATTTTCGTTTAATTCTTACTTTAATGGAAGTTGTACTGTCTAACAGCTTCATTTACTTTGAAGGTAATTTTTTCAAGCAAATTCAGGGGGTAGCAATGGGGGCCAGGTGTGCCCCCACATATGCTAATATTATTCTATCAGCCTGGGAATGCGAATTTATTATCAATTCAAAGTTCAAGACATGCTGGAAGTTGTATAAGCGTTTCTTAGACGACATGTGTTTTCTCTGGATTGGTACTGAGGATGAATTTCAAGCATTTTACAAGCATATTTCAGAATCAACCAGATTTTTGAAATTCACCTATCAATGTGATAAAAATGAATTAAAATTCTTAGATATAAATGTTGGTAAATATGAGGAAGGATTTTTTTCGAAAATTTTCAGAAAGATGACGTATTCTAATTCATTTCTGTCCTTTAACAGTGCACATCCCTACCATCAGAAGAAGGGGATAGTGAAAGGACAATATGTGAGGGCAAGTAGAATGACATCTAGGGAATTAGACTTGAAGAAGAATGTGATACCCTTTACCAAATGTTTACTGAAAGAGGATATCCACCCACACTTATAAGAAGTATAGAGAAGGAGGTAAGAGATGAGAGAAGAGGTAGGTTTAAACCTATTCTAGGTAATCTTAGTATGGGTGAAAAATCCACAAGGGTGCCACAAGATTTAGGAAAAACAAACAATCTAATTATGGATTATTGTGGACAAGCAGCACACATTAGAAGAATGTTTGAAGAAGAATGGCAAAAATTTGGTGAACTATCAGACTTACGCCCACTTTTTAATGAACCACTGAAATACATATACCGTAGAGGTAGGAATTTAAAAACTATATTAGAGGGTCAGAAAGGACAGAGAAAGACTAGGAGAACGAAATTAGGCACCTTTTATGTGGGAGGTGCGCACAATGCATGTATATATGCACAACCAATAATATATACATTAAAAGTAGGGGCATCTCAATTGAGAGTGAGTATTATGCAAACTGTGATACAAATGGTATCATATACTTGGCCATATGTAATTCATGTGAAGCATTTTATGTCGGAAAATCCGAAAGAAAATTAAAAAGAAGGATTTATGAGCATTACTATGAAATGAGAACTAATAATCCTAAGAATGCTCTATACAGACATAAAATTGATTGTCCACAGGCTGTTTATAAATTCTTTGTTTTAGAGGTTGTAGAAAAGGATATAAGAGGTGGACAATGGGAAACCTCAATCGAATATAAAGAATTACTGTGGCAATTACAACTGGAAGCAAATAGACCACCAGGTCTAAATGATGTCATTTCTATAAACCCTGTGTTAAAAATGAGAGCAACAAAATTGTAGAAGTTGCTTAACAGGACCAAAACACAGTAGGTTCCAACATTGAGCTATCCATATGTTTACCCACTTAAATTTAAAACTACATGTATTTTTTAAGTATTTTTTAAGTATTTTTTAAGCATATTTATGAATCCCCAGTTGAATTAATTGTTTTGCATTTTTGTAATACAAATATTTGTATAGTGTATATAGTTATTTATATATTTTGTATTAAATATTTGAATATTTATTATTCTTACTATTTTTTTGTGGTTGTGTAAAAGAATTTTATGATATTAACGAATTTTAAGGGAGTCACTTCCAAGCTTGTTTATGTCAAAATGCTACTTAGATAAATCTTGCATTTTAAACTAAAGACCCAGCAGAATGAAAGCCTAGGTTTTTAAATGTCACACTTTGGCCAGTAGATGTCACTAAATCATTATGAATTCAAAACTTTGATTTTCACATTATTAGGAATGAAGTTTAAATGTTTTTTATAAATGTTTTGTAGTTTTAATAAGATTTGGAGTGCAGTGAACTGTATAATTTGTAATGTTTTGCTTCACTCACGATATTAGTTTTTATTAATGAGCTATAATAAGTTTAAATAACTGTTTGTTCTTAACAAATGATGTTTTATATTGAGTATAGGTTTGAAGGAGTTAATCTTTGTTTATTGAATAATTGTTAATTAGTGAGGACTATATTTAAGAATAAGTGCTGGTGCTATTCTTGTTGTCTGATGAAGTGTGTTGGAAACGAAAACGTACTGTTGAGTTTCTCTAGCGTTAATTTGTTTTATTTGTTGCATTATTATTAAATTCTCGAACCTTCAACTGCAGCTTTATTTCCTCAAAGTGCTTTTATAGTGGTCTTGGTTTTTTGGCACTTTATTCCATTTGTTTGGCGGTGGTGTTTTCGTTTGGAAATGGAGGAGAGTGAGCAGAATGAGAAGAGTTCGGTGGATACGGATATGCAGCAGAACAAACTTGACCAACTGTCCAATCAGCTTACGCAGCTGATTGAATTGCTTACACAGAGGGATTCCCCAACCTTGACGTCGTCGTTCGAGTTCCCGTGCAACCAGGAAATGAGATCGAAGGGTGAGAGCGTTATGGGCCTGCCGAAAAGAAGCAAGGTACCACGAGTGTCACCAGAGGAAGGAACAGAACAGCAGGGAAGTAGAACGAGGACTGGCGGAGTTTTGGAACACAGTAAAAGAAGGGATGATGCCATTCCCAACGCCGCATTAGCGGATAACCAGCAAGACTTGGACTATGACATGCCAGCAGTGTTCTTGAATGTTTCGAGTGAGGTTAACTCCCCGAGCATGAACCGAAGGGATGTTCCTAATAAGGTGATACCTCCCCAATCTACTAGACCGAAACAGATTACTTTTGGAAGAGAAAATGAAGGCCAAGCTACAATGGAAAATAGGCGTGGGGCTGGCAGAGTATGCAAGGAAGCCCAGAGGTACAACACTGACTTTTATAATGTAATTCATAAACGATTTAATTTTAGTGATAAAAAAACTACTGTAATGAATGACAATGACATTAATTTATCGTATGAGCTAAACATGAAAAAGCTGGATGAAATGTTATTTAAGTTTAAAAATTTGGAGCTTGAAAATATTTATTTAAAAGAATGCCTTAGGTTGGAAATTGTCCCAAAAGGACTTAGAGTGTGTAAGTTTCCTAATAAGGTTATAGAAGGAAGTGACTTCCATGTAGAACTACTAAATATTTTTAATGATTGTGGGTTAAATGTTTTAAAAGCAATAATGAAGGAAAATGAGAAGGAGATTGATTCCATAAGTAAGGTTATTGATAAATTGAATGACAAAATTATCAAGGATTTACTTTTTTCCATAGATGAAAATCAGAGGTGGTATCAGGATATGTTAAAAAAGGTTGATCGAAGTATTAATAATATTTTCCAAAGGAAAAGTAGAAAGTTGGAGAGGGACATATTAGAATATAAAAATAAAGTTAGTTACCCCAAACCTAGAAATAATTTTGGAAGTTATGAGAGGCATACCTCAGTTTGGTCAGAGGATGAAGACATTAATAATGTTGAAATTAATGAGAATGAAGTGATTGTCGATTTCAATGACCCCTCAGAGTTCCCCCCATTGAGAAGATCTGAAAGAATAAAAAATTATCAGAATAATCACCAGCAAAATTTTCAGAGAGGGGGGAGGGGGGGAGAATGTATGGCAATTACAACAGGACTTACCAGCGGTGGTAATAAATGGACAGGAAGACAAACCACCCCTAGTTAGAGAAATTTTGGTGGATGGCCCTGTTCACACACTTTCAGGATATAATATTTACAATTATAGTCATACAGATATTCAAGATACCCATTTTTCATTGTTCTCCAAAGGTTTAAAATTTATCCCTAATAGAAAGGCAGATATCAGAAAAGTATTAATAGATTTAAAGCTGTTCCTTAGGAAGAAAAATTTTGAAATTTTATATAATGGGCAGCCATCAAATAATTTAGATGGTGAAAGTTTCAGGAGATGTAGTACCTTTAACCCCCCTCTACATACACAATTAAAGAATTTTGAAACACTAATGGAAAAGAGAGTTCGGAATGAATTAAGTAAAGGTTATATAGCATTTAATTTGTCAAAGGAAGAGAATTTGTTGTTGAAAAATTTGAGCAGTGATAAAAATATCAGAATTTCAAAACCTGATAAAGGTGGCGGCACTGTGGTTATGGACCATTTATGGTATAAAGAAAAAATGATGAATATACTTGAAAATGAAGAAAGGTATGTTAGAGCTTCTCTTAATGAGATCAACATAGGGAATAAGAAAGTTGAAATATCATTAAATGATTTATTATTAGAAGGCTCAATTGATCATTTAACATACCAGTATCTGCATGTAGAACAACCAAGAGTTCTGTCAGTATTTGGTGTGCCCAAGGTACATAAAAATATTATGAGTCCACCTCTGCGACCCATAGTAGCTTCAGAGAACTCAGTTACAGCACCTATAGCTAAATGGCTGGACATTAAGTTAAAGCCAGTTGCTAATTTAGAGAATGGCATTGTAAAAGATTCATGGGAATTACTACAACTACTTACAGAAGAAGTTTTTGATGAGAATATAACTTTCTATACAGTTGATATTGTTGATTTATTCTCTTCTATAACCCATGAAGATGGTTTGAAGTTGTTCGAAGAGGCCTTGGTGAATTATGGAAAATTTGACAACAATGATTTTCGTTTAATTCTTACTTTAATGGAAGTTGTACTGTCTAACAGCTTCATTTACTCTGAAGGTAATTTTTTCAAGCAAATTCAGGGGGTAGCAATGGGGGCCAGGTGTGCCCCCACATATGCTAATATTATTCTATCAGCCTGGGAATGCGAATTTATTATCAATTCAAAGTTCAAGACATGCTGGAAGTTGTATAAGCGTTTCTTAGACGATATGTGTTTTCTCTGGATTGGTACTGAGGATGAATTTCAAGCATTTTACAAGCATATTTCAGAATCAACCAGATTTTTGAAATTCACCTATCAATGTGATAAAAATGAATTAAAATTCTTAGATATAAATGTTGGTAAATATGAGGAAGGATTTTTTTCGAAAATTTTCAGAAAGATGACGTATTCTAATTCATTTCTGTCCTTTAACAGTGCACATCCCTACCATCAGAAGAAGGGGATAGTGAAAGGACAATATGTGAGGGCAAGTAGAATGACATCTAGGGAATTAGACTTCGAAGAAGAATGTGATACCCTTTACCAAATGTTTACTGAAAGAGGATATCCACCCACACTTATAAGAAGTATAGAGAAGGAGGTAAGAGATGAGAGAAGAGGTAGGTTTAAACCTATTCTAGGTAATCTTAGTATGGGTGAAAAATCCACAAGGGCGCCACAAGATTTAGGAAAAACAAACAATCTAATTATGGATTATTGTGGACAAGCAGCACACATTAGAAGAATGTTTGAAGAAGAATGGCAAAAATTTGGTGAACTATCAGACTTACGCCCACTTTTTAATGAACCACTGAAATACATATACCGTAGAGGTAGGAATTTAAAAACTATATTAGAGGGTCAGAAAGGACAGAGAAAGACTAGGAGAACGAAAGTAGGCACCTTTAAATGTGGGAGGTGCGCACAATGCATGTATATATGCACAACCAATAATATATACATTAAAAGTAGGGGCATCTCAATTGAGAGTGAGTATTATGCAAACTGTGATACAAATGGTATCATATACTTGGCCATATGTAATTCATGTGAAGCATTTTATGTCGGAAAATCCGAAAGAAAATTAAAAAGAAGGATTTATGAGCATTACTATGAAATGAGAACTAATAATCCTAAGAATGCTCTATACAGACATAAAATTGATTGTCCACAGGCTGTTTATAAATTCTTTGTTTTAGAGGTTGTAGAAAAGGATATAAGAGGTGGACAATGGGAAACCTCAATCGAATATAAAGAATTACTGTGGCAATTACAATTGGAAGCAAATAGACCACCAGGTCTAAATGATGTCATTTCCATAAACCCTGTGTTAAAAATGAGAGCAACAAAGTTGTAGATGTTGCTTAATAGGACCAAAACACAGTAGGTTCCAACATTGAGCTATTTATATGTTTACCCACTTAAAATTAAAACTACATGTATTTTTTAAGCATTTTTTAAGCATATTTATGAATTCCCAGTTGAATCAATTGTTTTGCATTTATGTAATATAAACATTTGTATAGTGTATATATTTATTTATATATTTTGTATTAAATATTTGAATATTTATTATTCTTATTATTTTTTGTGGTTGTGTAAAAGAATTTTAAGATATTAACGAATTTTAAGGGAGTCACTTCCAAGTCCGTTTATGTTAAAATGCCACTTAGATAAATCTTGCATTTTAAACTAAAGATCCAGCAGTATGAAAGCCTAGGTTTTTAAATGTCACACTTTGGCCAGTAGATGTCACTAAAGCATTATGAATTCAAAACTTTGATTTTCACATTATTAGGAATGAATTTTAAATGTTTTTTATAAATGTTTTGTAGTTTTAATAAGATTTGGAGTGCAGTGAACTGTATAATTTGTAATGTTTTGCTTCACTCACGATATTAGTTTTTATTAATGAGCTATAATAAGTTTAAATAACTGTTTGTTCTTAACAAATGATGTTTTATATTGAGTATAGGTTTGAAGGAGTTAATCTTTGTTTATTGAATAATTGTTAATTAGTGAGGACTATATTTAAGAATAAGTGCTGGTGCTATTCTTGTTGTCTGATGAAGTGTGTTGGAAACGAAAACGTACTGTTGAGTTTCTCTAGCGTTAATTTGTTTTATTTGTTGCATTATTATTAAATTCTCGAACCTTCAACTGCAGCTTTATTTCCTCAAAGTGCTTTTATAGTGGTCTTGGTTTTTTGGCACTTTATTCCATTTGTTTGGAGGTGGTTCTTTATACTGCTATTACCCTGCTACTTAGCCATCATCATCCCATACCTCTGCATCCCGTGGCTTGTCTACTGTTAGACAATAGTTTCATGACCTTCATTACAACCTTATAATCACCGCTTCTGTTTTTCAACCCTGTTCTTCATCATCTCTTTCTTCTCACTCCACAGTAAATGCAATCAGTTCCCCAATATGTGCTGAAACCCTTGCTTGCCATCTTTCATCTTATTCTATAAACTGGTAGTCTCATAGCCCATTCTCTTTGTTCTGTAGCCCATGCATGTTAGTCCTATAACATCAACACCTCCTTCTTGGCATTGCAGTCTGTAACTGACTCATTTTTACCTGGGATCCTTCCCTCTGGAAGGGCAAAAGAAATGTTGCGACCTTATTGGGCACTATCAGTTCAAATATATGTTGCAATTTGCTCCATAGCATGGAGGCAAAAAGGCCTGGCAGAGACACAAATGATCTGGAATTAGTTAGTGACCCAGGCAGTGGAGGAACTGATGAGGCAGGCTGTGTGTGTGTGTGTGTGTGTGTGTGTGTGTGTGTGTGTGTGTGTGTGTGTGTGTGTGTGTGTGTGTGTGTGTGTGTGTGTGTGTGTGTGTGTGCGTTCGTGTGTGTAATTAGTTAATGACACAGGCAGTGGAGGAGCTGATGAGGCAGGTTGTGCGTGTGTGTGTGTGTGTGTGTGTGTGTGTGTGTGTGTGTGTGTGTGTGTGTGTGTGTGTGTGTGTGTGTGTGAGAGGCTGTTTGTGTTCTAGTGTGTGTAAATGTGCGTGCGTGCATGTGTGTGTGTGTGTGTGTGTGTGTGTGTGTGTGTGTGTGTGTGTGTGTGTGTATGTGTGTGTGTGTGACTTTATATATATGCATGCATGTGTGTGCATGTATGTGCGCGTGCATGTCCATGTGTGTTTGTATGTACTTTTGTGACTGTGTGTACTTGTGCATGTATGTGAATAATCCTGTGTGTGTGTGTGTGTGTGTGTGTGTGTGTGTGTGTGTGTGTGTGTGTGTGTGTGTGTGTGTGTGTGTGTGTGTGTGTGTGAGACTGTTTGTGTTCTAGTGTGTGTATATGTGCGTGTGTGTGTGTGTGTGTGTGTGTGTGTGTGTACGTGTGTGTTTATATATATGCATGCATGTGTGTGCATGTATGTGATCGTGCATGGATGTGTGTTTGTATGTACATTTCTGACTGTGTGAACTTGTGCATGTATGAGAATCCATGTATGTGTATGCGCACGCCTGTGTGTGTGTGTGTGTGTGTGTGTGTGTGTGTGTGTGTGTGTGTGTGTGTGTGTGTGTGTGCGTGGTGTGTGTGTGTAAGTGTGTGTATTTGTATGTGTATGCATATATGTATACATTTACACACGTGTGTTTGTGCATGTGCCTGTGCATGCATGTGTATCAATTATATGTGTGTGTGTGTGTGTGTGTGTGTGTGTGTGTGTGTGTGTGTGTGTGTGTGTGTGTGTGTGTGTGTGTATGTGTGTGTGTGTATGTGTCTGCATGTCTTTGTCCATCTGTCTGTGCATCTGTGTGTCTGCTTGTACATCTGTGGGTCTGCGTGACGGAGGGAGGGAGGTGGCATTATATCAGTGGCTCAGATTTCAACATATTGTGGGTACCAGCATGAAGGCCAAGCAAAAGAGGTATCCAGCATTCATAGCTGCCTGTACAATGGTCTGTCTACTGCTTAGCCTTTGCACCTGCACCAGCATGTTACGGGAGATTGTGTGGTAAAATGCTACAAGAAGCAAATGGATGAAGGCGCATAATAGGGGCTCGAAGGTCAACAGGCACAATGAACAAAAAAAAAAAAATAGAAAAAATGAAGAACATGTTGAGGAGCACACATTGGACCACTGTATAATTAAAATGAGACTCTTCAGGGTGTGTGTTATAGGGGATATATTTAATTGACAACAGTGTGTGCACAAGCACATACAGACTGTCACTTTCAGAAGTATAACATAAAAGTAGCACACATTTGCCTGGAATTCAAAACACTATAACCAAAGGCCAGAGCCATTATAAATTAAAATCTGCTAAGGAAATGCATGTGAAGTGAAAGCTGTAGGACTGCATTTACCTTTACTATGTATAATAAACAAAATGTAGGTTGCAGAAATTCATTATCATAAAAATGCCTTCCAAAAGAAGAAACCAAAATGCACTCAACATGTTACAGCACCCACCTAAGGAACACAAAAAAATTGTTCAATGCAAATAAACTCCACAAAAAATAAGAGACTAAAATTATGATTACTTTCAAAAAGCAGCGAGGACAGAATGTGTTGAAATGCACTACTACTCAAGCTGAAGATCATATAGCCTTGGAAAGATTTTCATTTTAATAAAAAAAATGTGCCTTTGAAGCAAAATGCAGAATTTCTTTTTCCCTAAAGGGTGGGCAGATATGGAGTTTAAGTAGCAGAGGGTTGGAGCATAGCAGTGAAAATTTGCTCCTTACAAAAATGTCTTGTATTGCATTTCACCAAGTAACATTTGCATGAGCTGCCAGACTTTAACTCAGTCCAATTCAACTTTATGCATTTGTATTCTGTTATTCAGGATTTTGCATATCAGGTAAGTCCATCATTGTTAAATTGTTTACTCCACTTATAACCTACAGCCCTTGTGCCTTACTGCTTAGTGAACTTTTTCTTTGTGTTTGAAATATTGCATAGGAGAGCAATTATTATTTATATCCTCTTTTAAATAAAGAGTCAGTGCCAGTGGTACAACAGGTAGTATACTTGCCTTTGCTGAAGAAGGCAATGGGTTCTGTTCCCACATCAGGTACATGGATTGCTGACACTGCAGTGTAACATAACGAGTGTGTCCTTCAGATAAGATGTTAAACCAAGGTCCCATCTACTTGAGTTGGTGGTAGGGTGGGTGTAAAACATCCCACAACACCAAAAGAGTAGGGGCTCAACTAAAACAATCATAATTATTTACATTATACATACATACATATACATATATATATATATATATATATACATATATATATATATATAAAATATATATAAATAAATATATATATATATATATATATATATATATATATATATATATACACATATATACATATACATGCACATATATGTAATATATATATATATATATATAGATATATATATATATATATATATATATATATATATATATATATATACATAAATATGTGTATATATATATATATATATATATATATATATATATATATATATATATATATATATATATATTCATTATTTACACTATATACAATATTTATAAACCATGCATCACATCTTCCTTTTACACAGCCTTCATCATATACACACAGCACTTAGTTATTACTTTTTTGACCCCACTCCAGTTTCCGCAACCAAAACCTTATCTTTTTTTTAATATCATCACCAAATTCCATATTTCATTAAATGACTTCCTTAACTCTCTGGTTCCAAATTAATCATACTACACAAAACATTTTTTTATCAATTTTTCAACTTGTTTTTTGCTTTTATTTCTATAATACTTACATTCAATCATATCCATATTTAAATGATTCACATCTTTAAATCCGTCCACATAATTCATATCTAAAATCTTTTTCATAACATTTTAACTCTTTTACATTATAGAAAAACATGTTCACTGGTTTCAAAGTCACCACGATGCAAACACAATATCTTTTCTACTTTTGTAAGGCATATTTGCCTTTACCGGTAGTTTTTCTATAGTCAGCATCCATATAAAATATTCATAGTCTATAATTCACTTAAATCTTACACTTCTTGTTGTGATCCTTCCATGGATATACCTATAATCCTCTTCCATAATTCTATTATGCCATTCTTTTCTTTTGTTTTCAATTTATTTCACATTTATTTTCCACAAGATAATCTTATCTTGATAATTCTCCATTTCTCTATTATAACAAACTCTCCTTTTTTTAACTGAAAATAAATACCTATTCTGTTTTATACTTCAAACTTAATATTTTTTGTTAACAAAGAAGCTTCATTGTCTTTTAAATATTTCATCAGTCTATATACATTTAAAGAAGCTGTACACGCTGTAGGGTTTATTAGCCCCAATCCTTCTTTATCTTTTCTCACATACAGAAGCCCTCTTTTAACTGGAATCACCCTCAATCCACAAGTGAAAGCAAATATTATATTATATATTTCTTTCTCTAGCTTCAAAAGAACACTGAAAACACCTGCTAAATAAGCAATTTTAGATAACAGTATAGAATTGATTAAATTAACTTTTTTACTAAATGAAAGCCTAAAAGACTTCCAAAACACACACGCATGTTTCATTTCCTTTATTTTCTCTTTCCATTTTATTTCTATAATTTCCTGTTTCCAAAATTAGTTCCAAGAATTTTAATTTTAGTTGTATGAAGTTTAATTTCTACCAGTCCTTCCCCCAAAACCTAAACCTTGACTGTTGTCTTTGTTTAACACAAAACCTCTTACTTGAATAATCTCTTGCATTTGTTTTATCATTGCATTCATGCCTGCCTTATCTTTGATTATAATAATATCATCTGCATTCATTTTTAACCCTTCATTGGAAATACAACACATTACATCCATCTCCCTATTCATATATGTAGATGTTACATTCATTACTAATACAAATAATGTACCACTCACTGGGCAACCCTGTCTAACACCCTTCTTTAATTGTTTATCTTCACTTAACCATTGATTTATCATAATCTTCACTATATTGTACTTATATGCTGAAGTACAAACGTTTCAACTTTTGGTTTATATTAATAGAGTTCAAATATATCTAATAATACTGAATGATGAATAGAATCGAAAGCTTTGCTTAGATCTCCTACCATTACTTTTGCCTGAACATTTCTGTGTACTATATCCTCTACTAATTCCCTAATTATTAATAATATATCTTGAACCTTTTTACCTTTTTATACCAAACACGTTTTCATTTACAACCTTACCCACTTTCTCTTCTATCCCTTTCTGTAGAATTTTCAAAAAAATCTTATAATCTGTGTTATTTAATACAATTGGTCTCCAATTCTGAAATTTTCTTTTCTCCTCTTTTTTCATATAAATCTAATAAGACCCTTGCATAACTCTTTATACATAAAACTTGTATTTAATCATTCATTTAATACCTTTACAAAGCATATTATTTGCTCTATAGCCAAAGTTTTATATATCCTATATTCTATTCCATCTGGTCCTGCTGACAAATCTAAATTCATTGCTTTTAACACCTGTTGTAATTCCTCTATTTTTATTTATGTTTTCAAATTCTTATTGCCCTAGTCAGAAATTGCCAGCACCTTCCATTCCTTCCATTTCTTTGTCCTCTGCTCTTTAAATAATGCCCTAATATGTTCTTTTACTATATTCATAATCTCCTCCTGTGTATTGTGTATTTTACCTGGTGATTATTTCATTTCTCACATTACACTGTTATTCTCTTTCATTATTTTACTTAAATCTGGTGCAATTTCTTCTTTTCTTCCCTGCAAAAAATAAGTTTGATTATACAATAAGTGCTCTATTTTTTCTTATTCAACTCATATAATTCCTGTTCCCTAATGAATCGGTAAAAACAAAGTGAAAACTCCAGCAAAGCTAGAAGTTTCACTGAGTGACCTCCCAAACGGCTTGTATCAGAGGCACGTGGGATATATGCAAATGAGTCTTATAAATATCAGATGTTTCAGCTAATTGGCAATTCTGAATGCCCATGCCCATGCTGCTTGTGCTGTGCTGACAAGGTCATAACAAGGCCGAAATATGCATATCCACAGCTAGTGGGGTTTGGCTTTCTTGGCTTGAAATTGCCCATTAAAATGATGAAGCAAATCATGGGCATTCAGAATCACCAATTAGCTGAAACACCTGATATTAATAAGGATCATTTGCATATGTCACATGGGCCTCTGATACAAGATGTTTGGGAGGTCACTCAGTGGAACTTTTAGCTTTCCTGGAGTTTTTGTTTTGTTTTTACTGATTGGGTTTTCAATTAATTTCTCACTCATTGTTTTAGCTTGTTGTTTGGGATATTTTTGCAGTGACCCTAAGGATAATGGACATAAGCTGGTTATAATAGTCCTGTGTTTCTAATGCTTAGTGAAACACTCTGCTTGTGCTGTGCTGATGAGGTCATAACAAGGCCAAAATATGCATATCCACAGCTAGTGGGGTTTGGCTTCACTGGCCTGAAATTCTCCATTAAAATGATGAAGCAAGTCATGGGCATTCAGAATCGCCAATTAGCTGAAACACCTGATGTTTGTAAGGATCATTTGTATATGTCCCATGTGCCTCTGATGCAAGAGGTTTGGGAGGTCACTCAGTGGAACTTCTAGCTTTGCTGGAGTTTTCATTTTGTTCTTTACTGATTGATTTTTCAGTGACCTTCTCACTCATTGTTTTAGTTTGTTGTTTGGTATATTTTTGCAGTGACCCTAATGATAATGGACATCAGCTAGGTATAACAGCCCTGTGTTTCTAATGCTTAGTCAAACACTCTGCTTGTGCTGTGCTGATGAGGTCATAACAAGGCTGAAATATGCATATCCACAGCTAGTGGGGTTTGGTTTCATTGGCCTGAAATTGTACATTAAAATGAGGAAGCAAGTCATGGGCATTCAGAATCATCAATTAGCTGAAACACCTGATGTTTATAAGGATCATTTACATATATCCCATGTCCTTCTGATACAAGAGGTTTGGGAGGTCACTAAGTGGAACTTCTAGCTTTGCTGGAGTTTTCATTTTGTTTTTACTGATTGGTTTTTCAGTGACCTTCTCACTAATTATTTTAGTTTGTAGTTTGTTGTTTGGGATATTTTTGCAGTGACCCTAATGATAATGGACATCAGCTGGGTATAACAGCCCTGGGTTTCTAATTATTATTCAAACACTCTGCTTGCACTGTGCTGATGAGCCCATAACAAGGCCAAAATATGCATATCAACAGCAACTGGGGTTTGGCTTCATTGCCTTGAAATTGTCCATTAAAATGACAAAGCAAGTCATGGGCATTTAGAATCACCAATTTGCTGAAACACCTGATGTTTATAAGGATCATTTGCATAAATCTCCCATGTGCCTCTGATACAAGAGGTTTGGGAGGTCACTCAGTGGAACTTCTAGCCTTGCTGGAGTTTTCATTTTGTTTTTACTGATTGGTTTTTCAGTTAATTTCTCACTCATTGTTTTAGTTTGTTGTTTGGGATATTTTTGCAGTGACCCTAAAGATAATACAAATCAGCTGGTTATAACATCCCTGTGTTTCTAATGCTTAGTCAAACACTCTGCTTGTGCTGTGCTGATGAGATCATAACAACGCCGGAATATGCATTAGCTGAAACACCTGATGTTTATAAGGATCATTTGCATATATCCTATGTGTCTCTGATACAAGAGGTTTGGGAGGTCACTCAGTGGAACGTTTAGCTTTGCTGGAGTTTTCAATTTGTTTTTACTGATTGGTTTCTCAGTGACCTTCTCACTCATTGTTTTTGTTCCTTAATGAAGAAATGTTCATCATTCCTCCCTAAACAATTGTATCATGACTTAAAATTCTTATTCTTTATTTTCCCATATATATTTTCTCTTTCTCCTATGTCACTTAGCGCATTTTGTATTTCAGTTTAAAATTTAGCCACTATTCTGACCAATCGTTATAAAATTCTTTCATTTTTACATCATCTTGCCATAATCTCATGAGATCTTCTATTCCTGTAACATCCCATTTCACCTCATTTACACTTTTTAATCATTTCCCTGTTTTATATACTCAGCATTTTCTTTTATTGCAACCCAAATTTCCCTATGGTCTGAAAATACTGTCACTAGCACTCCTTGTTCAACTATTTCTAAACTTTCTGAGAATAAAAAATAATCTGTTTCTGTTCCTCTTATATATGTCCATGTCTCTAAATTCCAAAGTTTTAACTGCCCATATTTTATAATGTCCCTTACTAATTTAATATCATATGCCTTCTTTTTCTGAAGTTACAGTCAAAATCCCCTGCTACCATAATCTCCATATTAACTGCTACATATTTAATTATATTTCAAAGCATCGCTTCCCTCTCCTTTTTGTTACCTCTGCATATATTGCAATAATTCTAATAACATGCTCCATCCATCTTACATCAATGTCAGTAAGTCTTCCTGTTGTAACAAAAGTAACATCTAACACTTTAAATGGGGTTCATATTAAAAACACGAATGTTTACTTACCCGAGCACCTAAACGCTGACACGTCTTCATTGAACCATGAAAACATCGATCGTCCTGAAGTGCGAAATCCGAAACATTGAATCGTCATGGTTGGCCCTTCTGCAGTATAGCTCCATAAGGTAAGTATGCGATAGTTATGGACCTTAGGGTTAGGGTGCGGGTTAAGGTAAGTGCATAGATGGTAATGTATGTTAGATTTAGTGTAGGGTTAGAAGTAAGGTTTTATTAAATGTATGTGTGTGGATTATTTAGTTTGTTTGGGTATAGCTTTTTAAGGTAAGTGTGCGATAGTTACGGACCTTTGGGTTAGGGTGTGGGTTAAGTGCATACATGGTGGTATATGCAAGATTTAGTGTAGGGTTAGAAGTAGAGTTTAGTTTAGGGTTAGAAGTAGGGTTTTGGTTAGTGTATGTATGTAGTTTATTTAGTTTGTTTGTGTAGGTAGTATGTAGCGGGCGGTGGGATGGGACAAGTATGATATTTCGAGTTTTTGAATTTCGCGGTTTAGGGTGTTCAGTGTATTTGTGGTTCGCAGAATATGTGTCGGCGTTTAGGTGTTCGGGTAAGCAAACGTTCATATTTTTAATATGAACTCATTTAAATGATTCCTTATATGATGTAAGTATGCTGGAACCGGTGTCCTTCCCAAAATTCCATGTAACATTTTTCCCCACCACACTTCAGTTTAATATCTTTCTATTCGAGGCAAAAATCTAATGTCTTCTAATATAATAACATCACTATCTAACTTTTTACACCAGTCCAAAATCCCTATTCTCATCTCTAACTTCTTAAAGGTATTCATATGTATTGCTAAAACTTTACATGTAATTCTACCTTAAGAAATAAGTATTCAGCCTTTCCCTTTCTTTTTTTCATTTTTAAATCCTTTTTCCTTTCCTCTACTGCACTCTTTTGCCAATCAAATTTCTTTTATTCTTTGCAAAAATAAGCCAAACAGAGGAACTGAAGCTGACCAAAACAAACAATATCCAAAAACACAAGTCTGCTTGTGCAGACTGTAAAACACTTTGATCTCAGAAAATATAAAACATTAAAAACAATAAAACAAAAGAGATGAGTGCTTTTGCATCATCATAGGATGCTTCATCAGATCTAAAGAGTGACACACAGTGCAGGTTTGTAAATAGCTCCAATTTAGTGCCTCAGATCACGTGACCTTGGGGATGGTTTCAAAGGGACATAATCATTCAGTCCTTTGCGAGTAGTTATGTAATCATTTTTAAGTGAAACCACATCAGTATGAGAAGGTAGGCTTTACAGTTGAGAAGGGAATTATAAAAAATTGTAATGCTTTTATTGTTGTTGTTTAAAAAGAGAGGAAGGAAAAGGAAGGGAAGCCGAAGGAGAGGAACATTGGAGAAACCTGTTGTACTCCTTTAACAAAACAATCCACTTGGTTTCCACACAAGCAGACTTGTGTTGTTTTTTCTTTACTATATTCCATTTAACAACACCACAATCACTCATACCCAATTTTTCTTCTTCCATTCATCCTGTATTAACTTCTTCCTGCATACTCACTTTTTTTACAACTTTTTCTTTTTCCATAATTTCTTTTTGTGCTTCCACTGTTTCTATATCTTTTTTCTAACTTCACCTTATTGATCTTGCTTTTTTAATACTTCCACAGCATTATCCTCCATTTTCCACTTTTTCTTCGCATCCCCACTATGACTTTTTTATGACATTTATAACATCTCACTTCACAATCCCTTGCATTATGTCCTACTTTTTCCACATGAAAAACATCTTGTTTTATCACAATTACTGATCAAATGATCATTTTTACCACACAAAAAACATGTCTTGGAATGACCCCAATATGTTGCCATGCCCCTATTTCCTTCAATAGTTATAACACTTGGTAAGTGCAAATTGCTTTCATTTGCAATTTTCAAACTCATGTTACAATGCTATGGCCCAGTCCATAAATCTCAATTATTATACACTTTTTACAAATCTATTACATTTTTACATAACTTCAATAAATTTTCTTTTAAAGTCTCTTTATCCACTTCAGTCCTAAATTGTACAATAATTGTTTTCTTTGTCTCTCTATAAAAAGTTTTAAATACATATAAATTCCATGGTACATTATTTTTCTTCTTCTCATATTCTTCAAAGAATTTTTCCATTATTTGACCAGTCTCAAATATAATGTCACAAAATACCTTTTTTTCTAATATGTATAAAGGCTCTTACCTTGCTTGCTTTGATTCCTAATGGTGGAATGACTTCATCCCATACCTTATATCTGTCCAGTTCAGTGTCCTCCTTTTTTCGATATGTATAGTAAAGAGTCTCTTTTTAACATCTGTTGCTTCTTCCTTCTTTTTCTCTGCTCCTGCCTTCACTATCTCCGCATACAATCTGCCTTTCATGACCATCTCCTCCTCCTGTTGTATCTTCACCATTAAATCTCCCCAGGACACATCTTTTCCACTCTCTGGCTTACTCATGTTCATTAAATCCACAAGTAACTCATCCCACAGCCCTCCTGACTGGAGAGTTGTAACAACACATTCCTGCACTGAAACCTCTTCTCTGAAGAGATTTTCTTGAAATATCTCCTCAGAATCCATCATCACCTTCACTCCATCAACATCAAACTTTTAAGAAAGCTCAACTGCTTTCTCCTCTTCTTTATCTCCTTCATTTGCAAACTCACTTGCCTGCACCTCCTCTGCCCTTACTTCCAATGCAAAAGCTGCTATATCATCCTCATTTTTTGAGGAATTGCCTTTTTCTCTACTACAGTCTTCTCTGACCTCTGTACATTCCATTTCCTCCCTACTTCTTTGAGCCACCTTTGCACCCAGACTTGAAGCAGGAAGTGTAACTGCATACAATGTCCCCATACACAAAAAGAGTAGGGGCAGTTCCCTGATCCATTTCCAAATTATCCCAGAAGCATAAATACCTCCATGGGTCTCCACTAAAATGAGGCTACTAGCATAGTGGATCTAAACTGGTCACCACTGAATAAATTAAAATAAATAAAAACACCACAAGCCCAAAGCATGAACAACATAAGGACAATCAAAGCATAAAGTTCAGGCTATCTTGTTAACTTTTTCTGCAACATCACAGAAACAGAGGTGTTTTGTTACAGCCATAGTTCAACCCTTAAATCAGGGAAGAATGAGTTTTAAATAGTTTTAAAGATTCCTAGACATATGCAAATACATACTTCTTTCTCTTGCTCTCTCTCTCTAAATATATTTTATATATATTATATATATATATATATATATATATATATATATAATATATATATATATATATATATATATATATATATATATATATATATATATATATATATATATATATATATATATATATACAAACATATATATTTTCTTTTTTCCATATCTAAATGATATCAGGCCTCAAGGAAGAGATCTGGCATATTGCCCATTATTGCTCATGTTTCACTTTAAGAGGCAACAGCTAGATGGTTAGCTCAGAAGTATTACACTGCAGGAGGGAGGGAGTTTATTCTTTTATCCTTCACCCCAAATCCCTATAAACTTGACCCATGGCTAAAAATGCACAGACTTTGAAATGCAGGCTTGACATAAGCATTTTCTGTACATGCCTGTTCCTCAATCATGGGTCATCCAACATCTTTTGCTGTTTATTATACCAACGGCAACCACTGAAACCAGAATTCTTCCTAGGGGCTGCTGCCTCAGTGTTGTCATCTCCTACTGCCCCTTGTAGAAGACTAATCCAACAGCTACCTCTCATACCTTTACTAGTGTAGTACTCCATCACAGGGGCTATCATGTGATCTTGGGTAACTGGCAGGAAGTATTTTTGTACCAATAGTATGGCCATTTTGTTTTTGTATGTATAGATAAATGCTCTCCTAGGTTCAAATACATGTTTTGGGCAAACTAAGACACAGAAAATGGCTAATAAGTTTCTTCTAAGTCAAGCAGGATGCCACTGAAGGTGTCAGATTCAAGCCTTGGCTGATGTGTTAACTAAAACACCTTATCAAGATAGTAATCTTGCTTGGGTTGTGGCAGAAAAGGATCTGTTGAATTATTTGTTTACCAAACTGAAAAAAATAAATAAATAAATAAAAATAAATAAAGTATATCATGATCATCAGTATCAACATTCCTTTTAACTGCATAAGCAATGGTTTGAGCATTTTGGCAGTTTTTGTCTTATTCATATTGTATTACTATGTCTAAACTATACCAGTGTTGCTGACTTGACTTGTCTAATGTTTTTCTTTAAAGCCAAATTTATTGAAAAGATGTCATCTTTTGAAGCATGTCTACTGTTTCTGCTGTCTGGAATTCTCCAAACTCTGACGTGCCCACCCCCCTGTGTCTGCAGACCACAACACCCACAGGGATTGACAGTTGACTGTAGCTCCAAGATGTTAAGCGAAGTGCCCATTTTACCTAGTGAAACCACACAGCTTTATCTACAGAACAACCTTTTGACCACAGTCCCTCATGGAACATTTGATAAACTTCGTTATTTGCAGGAAGTGAATGTATCCAACAACCCATGGGAATGTGACTGCAATATCATCTATCTCAGAAACTGGGCTGAGGATCACGCAGATGTCAGTTCTGAGCAACTCACCTGCTTATCTCCAACTTACCTTGCAACAAAACCCATTATTCAACTTACTGGGAATGAATTGGAAAACTGCAGGATTCCAGAATCATCTCTTTGTTATAAACTCTTTTGGAGCAACTTTTATCTGGTTGTCTTGGCTTTTCTTTTACTGATGTTGATGTGTTACACTGTGCATATTTTTAAACAGCTTTAATTTTAAGTTGTAAAAAAATTCAGTTTGTAGAAAGTGAACTGCATAAAGAGTCTAGTAAAACAGAAACTGTATCTTTAATGATATAGCAGCAGCTATTGCTTACTTTTTGTCCAATAAATGGAAATGGTATATGGTTCTTTGTTTACTAGTATTTATAGCCCTCTTCTGCTTTGCATTCTCTGGTGATCTTTCTACTACATTGCCGAACTCTTCAACATATTCATATTCTCTGGTTATGATTATTATCAAAATACATTCTGCATGGTAGAAGCTGAGCTCTTTAATGTCAGAAAAGTCACAAAAATAGTCTTTGTTAATTTATTGGATCTATGTAAGCAGAGATGGAGCTATGTATTAGCGTTATACACTAGTGACCTGATAATTAACTCAGTAGTGTCCCCTAAAACCCATTCTGTAATCAGCATTTAATTACAACATTATAACTACTCATTGTCAGAACATATGTTTACCCATAATACCCACAGTTGTTCAGATTTCAGTATTATAGGTACTAATGAATCATTCAGCCAGTCATCCATCCATCTACAACTCCTTTTTCCCATGTTTGCATGGAGTCGGGGTGTACTAATGCATCATTATTATTTTCGGGTAACCCCCCCCCCCAAACACACACACACACACACACATCTCTCATGCTATATTTTTTCCCATGACTACTGGGCCCTATGCTGCCATTCCAGAACAGCCACTAAACAATGTCCATCTTGTGTTATTGGGTTTCCTTTTCTTAGTCTCCCTTTGTCTACTACCTGCTTTTGTGTAAGCTACCTAACCAGGTAGTGCTCCTGGATTGTCCCTGAAAGATCCACCTATGCCTCATCAATTTACCATCTTAACAAATAAAAGTGCATAACAGACTTTACCATCGCTGCTACAATGCAAAATAAATAAATAATGTAAAGTAAAATTAAATTTTTGAAGTATGTGAATTAAATATATTGTTACAGAATGCTTTTGATAGCTACAGATGCAGTTGATGCAAGAACACATTTTATTGTCTGTTAAAATGTACAATTACTTTAATACTTTTAATATATTTAATTTTAACTGATAAATCCAATTGAAAATCTTTTCAAAGGTGACCAAAATCCATTGGGTCATTCACAGTATGCAAACAGATCTTGTCTGTGATAAAACTGACTTTGCAGACTTGTATTGAAGGTATAAATTTTATGACCAGACGCTTTTGTTTCATTTCACGAATTTCCAAAATATATCTAACTCAAGACTTTTTATGATTAAACTGTAAAGCATGAATAAAACTACTGCAACATAAAGACTCTGTTATTGCCTTCTTCCTACATATCCAGTTCTTATGAATAATTGGTTTATTAAATTGCTTGTAATGGTACTGCTGGAGTATTTTTATTTTACTGGTATTCTCTGACTATACTTATCATGCATATACTGTACAACTATTCTATCCATGGGACATTGTATAATTAAATAAATAATAAAGAAATTATCAGTTTGCTCATTGGATCACTTAGGTTCATAGGTTCATAGGTAGGTACTAGGCTATCTGCCCGAAGGCATTTATAAGCCTAGCCAGAATGTGTTGGCTTTCGCTGGCCCCTTAGATTAGTTCCCTGTGCCTCTGTCCAGCAGAGCCACTGAAGTGATCCCCGAGGTAAACTTTCTGTTTCCCATCCACTCATCAAGGTTTCTCTTGAAGAGTGTTAGTGAGGAGCTCTGCCTAATGTAGATTGCAATCTTGTTCCAAAGCATGGGAAGTCTCTGTGACAGGAATCTTTCCCTCCAGCATGTCCTATTTATTGTTGTGGTGAGGTTTAGATCCCTAGAGTGTGTGGCTCGAGGGGATAAGCTTTTCTTTAGGTGGAGCATGTCGATCAGTTCTGGGTTGGACATGTTCTTGTATGTCAGGCAGAGATTACCTCTGAGTAGGTGGTATGCAACCGAGTACAGCTAGAGTTTCTTCAGTCGAGCTGCATAGGGCATCTGTTTGAGACTAGTGATCCTCTTGGTGAGGTACTTCTATGGTCTTTCCAACTGTTCCAGGTGTCTTGTAAGATACATCCCAAATGGGGCGTTGTACTCTATGATGGGTCTGATGAGCGATGAGTAGAGGGGCGCAATGACCTCTTCTGATCTGGATGCGAACCCTTTTGTGATAAGGTGTGCCATGTAGAAGGATTTTCTAACCACTTTGGCAATGTGATTATCAAAGGAGAGTTTACTATCTACTTGGGTCCCCAGATCCCTTATTACATCTTCCGTATTTAGGGGTGGTAGTTTGTGGGTACTTTGTTTTTTCCAAAGGGGATGACTATGCATTTTTTGGCATTTAGCTTGAGGCCATAGCTTGAGGCCATGATTTTGACACCAGGTGTCCGTCTCAGTGAGATCCTTTTGGAGGATGTCTGTGTCAGCTTGAGAGTCAGTTACAGACCCTAGTTTGCAGTCATCTGCGAACTTGGTCAGCCATAGTCCTCCTGTGCTTGCCTGTACCTCTGAGAAGTATATGCCAAACAGGAAGGGTCCTAGGACTTAGCCCTGGGTAACGCCACTTGGAACCGGTTTAGAGTCAGTCCTAGCTCCCACAACTCTTACCATGTGGGTTCTGTCCTTGAGCCAGTTGGCAACCCGTCTTGTGACGTAGGGGTTTATGTTTAGGCTGGTGAGCTTGTCTATAATACCAAAATGTGGAATGGTGTCAAAGGCCTTTGTGAGGTCTAGGTAGGCTGTGTGTACCACCTTTCCCTCATCTATAGCCTTGGTAACTGTCTCAAAGAAGTCCACCAGGTTTAGGAGGCATGATCTGCCCTTAACAAAGCCAAACTGGGTAGGGTCCAGTGTTTGGAAGTTCCCAATGTCTCTGCTAATGAGTTCTATGATGATGCGCTCCATAGCCTTGCAGACCAAGCTAGTCAGGCTTATAGGGTGATAGTTCCTGAGGTCTGTTGTGGCTCCACCTTTGTGGAGCAGAATAACCGTTGCTGTGTGCCACTCTATGGGTACATAACCTGTGGAGAGGCTGAGTTTGAACAGTGTGTTTAGGTGAGGGGTTAGTTCGTCTTTGAGCTCGTGTAAGATGCAGCCTGGGACACCGTCCATTCCCATTAATGCTGTGTTATTGGCTTTGGAGAGGGCTGTTTTAACCTGAGTGTCTGTGATTTCAGGAGCTCTACATTCTTCTGGTATGGTTATGGGCCCTTTTGGGGGTGAGAGGGGGGTAAAGTTTGCACTGAACCTCTTTGCCAGGATGTTGGCAATATCGGTCAGTTCAGTGTATTTTGTACCATTCTGCACTAACTCTGAGCAGATCTGAGCATTGCCACTTGGATTATTGACATGCTGATACTGATCAGGATGTCTTCCCTTCTTAGAATTTTACTCTTTTCTGTACTAGTTTCTACCTTCTATTGTATAGCTTGTTTACGGCAGGAATCCACCAGACTGGTTTCCTTTTCTTGGAGGAGTGAGTCTTGGTTTTGCTTGGTATAGCATGATCCATGCATTCTTGTAGGTGCCCGTAGAATGCATTAGTAAAGGATTTTGCAGCTTGGACAATGTTATCCTTTAGCATGGGGGCTTTGAAACTTTCCACCTCGGTCTTAGGTAACGTGAAGTTTGCTTCTGAAAAGTTTTTCACGGTGGTTTCATTGTCCGAGGGTGGGGGCGGAATGTGGATATCCAAAGTGATTTGTTTATGGTCAGATCTAACCAGTGAGGGGTTGATCTCCAGTGTGGAACACTGGTCGCCCATGTTGGTGATGACCAGGTCCAATATGTTGTCACCTCTGGTGGGAGTGTTGACCAGTTGATCCAGGACATTTGAGTTTATAAATTCTAGGAAATGTTGGGCAAGGGAGTTAGTACTTGAGTAGTTCTCCCAATTAATGTTTGGGTAATTGAAATCACCCAATATTAGGGTGTTTGGTAGGACCTTTATATTTCCCAGTGTTTCCAGAAATGCGGAATGGGGGTCCTGGGACATGGTGGGTGATCTGTAGCAAGCTACAATTTGAATTGCAGTTTTGCCCATTGTTAGTTTCACGTGGATGATCTCTGAAGCATCGTGCTGTGCCACTAACCTGGAGGTGTGGGTATCCTTGATGAATATGGATACGCCCCTGCCTTTTGTATTTTGGTCCGGGTTCTGTGGCCGAAATATATGGTATGAGTTGTAGCCTGGTAGTGCTGGGGTGCTCTCTGGAGCCTTAAACCAGGTTTCTGTTACTGCACATATATCAGTTTTCTCCATACTGAGGAGTGCCTCGGGTGCATGCATTTTAGGGTTTAGACTTCTGGCATTGAGTAGCATTACCTCAGTTTTTTGTTACTTGTGCTATTTATGGCGGTGGGTTTGTCTTTTGAGCCTTGCCTAAAAAAGGCACTATGGGGGTGGCAAGAACCTTGGCCAGTATTCGAAAGCCTAAGGGTGACAGGTGCAAGCAATCTCTAGCAAAGCAGCGTGGCTTGTCGAGCATATCATCCCAGGTGGACAGACACTGGATCCCCTTTGAATGACACCAGAAACTTACCCAATTGTTGAAATTGACAATTTTTCTTTATACTGTGGTATCATTCTTGGTGAGGGCAGGATGCTACTCAAGGTCAGGGTCATACCGGCCTGGGCTACAAGATCAGAGAGCTCTTCCATGTCTCTTTTCATGTAGTCCAGGGAGGTACAGCTCAGGTCATTCACACCAACATGGACAATGACAGAGTCGTATTTGTGCCTGTTCTGGAGTGACCTGAGTGCTTGTGTTATGTGGCGGATCCTGGCACCCAACAGGCAGCTAACAGTAACCTTCTCCTTATTCAGCCTAGTGAGTAGGACGTCAGTGTGCCTGACTATAGAGTCACCTATTACTAGTATGTTGGGTATGTTATTTTGCCTTAAGGGCTGTGATTGCATGGCACACTGGTTTTGTGAAGTATGTGTTTCATGATTTGTGTTAGGGGGTGGAGGTTGCTTGGATGTCTGCTTTGGAGGTCTCTGTTGCTTTTGCAGATTTTTATTTAGAGCCTCTGAGTATGTTTTCATGTATTTATGTGTGTTTTTTGCCGGTGCTGGTTTAATGGGTCTATGTGAGACTGGTGGTGTGATGCAAGTATTTCCCTTCTCCTCTTGACTGTCTGATCCAGCCTTGGGTTGAGAGAGCTTAGCCTCCAGTTTGGCTGTATAATTGCATTTCTCACATGTATTAGTGTTTGGTGGTAGGAGGAGAGGGTTGTGTAACATTGCCTCAAAATGCACAGATTCACCAGTTGGACTGGAGAGTATGCCTGAAACTGCCCTTTGGACATGCCTGGATAGGTATAGTGAACTGTTTTACTGAATGGCTGGTAAGGTTGAATAGAGAGCCTTGTCCTTCTGTACATTATAGGAGGGTCTAGTGCTAGGGTTTATGAGTGCTTGCTATGAGTTTTGAGCAAGTGTTGGGCTGAGAAATGAATGGTTTGAGTGCTTAAGTTGAAAGTTTGTCTAGTTCCAAGGGAAAAATTGAACAGGAGACTTTGTGGAGCCGGGAATAGTTATACCCTTGCTAACTGGTACTGCCTGGCGTGCAAAACCGGACAAATGTGGTATTTATAGCAGGGAAATGAAAGAAATAGAAATTAGCCCAAAATGGCCAATAAACTACTAATTTCTGGGCTGAAACCACTCCTTCAGGGACAGATAGGCTGCTCAAAGCTCCCCTTTCTCACAGGTGAACAGAGAAACTTCCTTCTTTCCAGGTAAGGTATGGGTAAACACAGAGATTTGTAATACAGCCCTGAATTCAGCACTTAACCTGAAAACTGGACTATACTAGTTTAGAAAGGATATTTTTTTTTTTCAGAAAATAAAGCAGATACAATCAAAAAACTCTTTAAATGCACAGAAAAGGATACTTATTGTTATATATCTCAGATCAGAGTTGTAGTCAATGCCACTAGTAATAAAGTAGGAAGAAACGCAAATACAGTAAAAGCAGATGAACAGAATGCAGTTTTATATATATATATATATATATATATATATATATATATATATATATATATATATATATATGAAACAATCGAAAACGAACAACTGATTTAAACAAGTTACCCAATTAACCAGAAAAAAAACTAAAAACTGAGCCCTTTTCCAGCAGTCTTCAATCAGACAAGTTCTAACTGCACACTCCAGCTGCTAGGATGCAGGGGAACCTTCTCCAAAAAAAGATGGCCTTGGTCAGTGCTCAAGTTATACAAACAAAGCTAGATTCAGCAGGCCTGAATCTATTCTATGCTGCAGCATCAAGGCTCACAATTTTCAGAAAGAAACAATTCAAATAAGCAGGCACAATAAGTCTGTGACCAGAAATTCCCAGCTCAGAAGGGCAGAATCCAGCCTCCCACAAGAATGCAGACCACACTTTCTTAATGTAAAAAAACTGGCCCAAAGCCCAAGTGCTTAAACCAGAACTAATACACTTTAGAACAGACACTTCAATCAGCAATTCCCAACTCAGAAGGATGTAAGCTTCCTGTCCTGCCACAACAGTGCAGACCACAAACCTTCCTAATGTGAAGCAACTGGTCTAAAGCCCAAGTGCATAATCCAAAGGCTTAGAATAACAGTTACAATTTAATCGGCTACTAACAAACACTAATAAATGCAGCAGAATAAATGCTATTAAGTACTTTTATGAACAGGCAGCAAGAGCAAAATAAGTAATAAAGTAGGAAGAAACACAAACACAGTAAGCAGATGAATAAAGTGCAAAAATTTTTTTTTTTTTTCTCTCCGTATTAGGTAGAATGAGCTAAAGACATTAAACTGGGAGGAGTGTCACAGATCAAATATACAGTAGGGGTGGGCAATTGCAAAGCCACCAAGTATAAAAAGAAAACACCAATAGGGAGGACAGGGTGGGGGAAAAATCAACTCAGAAAAACACTTTCAACACAGATCAAAAGCCAGCAAATATGATCTAAATCAATCAAGCAAAAGCAATTAGAATACTGTAGAACTTTGGAAAGAAGTGCCAAAAAATATACTTATCAATTTACATCTTGAGTTGTTTCAGTAGAACTCTCTGTCAGAACTCAATTAGATCCAAGCAATGAATGCAGAGGTAACAAACAGGGAATCTTAATTATGCTAGCAAGCCTTGAGACAATCAGATAAAACACACAAGTTGTTTTACTTAAATGGTAATATAGTATATGATTTAATCCAGTTAAAATTTGTTGGAGTAATGTACAGGTTATATCAGTTTTATATATATATATATATATATATATATATATATATATATATATATATATATATATATATATAAAACAATCGAAAACGAATAACTGATTTAAACAAGTTACCCAATTAACCAGAAAAAAAACTAAAAACTGAGCCCTGTTCCAGCAGTCTTCAATCAGACAAGTTCTAACTGCACACTCCAGCTGCTAGGATGCAGGGGAAACTTCTCCAAAAAAAGATGGCCTTGGTCAGTGCTCAAGTTATACAAACAAAGCTAGATTCAGCAGGCCTGAATCTATTCTATGCTGCAGCATCAAGGCTCACAATTTTCAGAAAGAAACAGTTCAAATAAGCAGGCACAATAAGTCTGTGACCAGAAATTCCCAGCTCAGAAGGGCAGAATCCAGCCTCCCACAAGAATGCAGACCACACTTTCTTAATGTAAAAAAACTGGCCCAAAGCCCAAGTGCTTAAACCAGAACTAATACACTTTAGAACAGACACTTCAATCAGCAATTCCCAACTCAGAAGGACGTAAGCTTCCTGTCCTGCCACAACAGTGCAGACCACAAACCTTCCTAATGTGAAGCAACTGGTCTAAAGCCCAAGTGCATAATCCAAAGGCTTAGAATAACAGTTACAATTTAATCGGCTACTAACAAACACTAATAAATGCAGCAGAATAAATGCTATTAAGTACTTTTATGAACAGGCAGCAAGAGCAAAATAAGTAATAAAGTAGGAAGAAACACAAACACAGTAAGCAGATGAATAAAGTGCAAAAAAATTTTTTTTTTCTCTCCGTATTAGGTAGAATGAGCTAAAGACATTAAACTGGGAGGAGTGTCACAGATCAAATATACAGTAGGGGTGGGCAATTGCAAAGCCACCAAGTATAAAAAGAAAACACCAATAGGGAGGACAGGGTGGGGGAAAAATCAACTCAGAAAAACACTTTCAACACAGATCAAAAGCCAGCAAATATGATCTAAATCAATCAAGCAAAAGCAATTAGAATACTGTAGAACTTTGGAAAGAAGTGCCAAAAAATATACTTATCAATTTACATCTTGAGTTGTTTCAGTAGAACTCTCTGACAGAACTCAATTAGATTCAAGCAATGAATGCAGAGGTAACAAACAGGGAATCTTAATTATGCTAGCAAGCCTTGAGACAATCAGATAAAACACACAAGTTGTTTTACTTAAATGGTAATATAGTATATGATTTAATCCAGTTAAAATTTGTTGGAGTAATGTACAGGTTATATCAGTTTTATAAATGCCATGTAAAATGTACATTTGTTTTTGGCCTATGTTTAAACAAATTATCACAGGCAAGGCCGATTATTTTCTTTTGTTATTGTTGTTGTTGTTTTTGTTATTTAACATCTACTGAAATAGAACTGTCAACATCAGATTGCTTTGTCTGCAAAGATATGTGGAGATAGAAGGACCACAGATGATGTTGGACTCAGGAACTTTTGTTGCATGACACACAGCGGCCTAGGCTACATGACTCAGATACATATTGGACTTCATCATATAGTGATAGCTGGCTGTGATACACGCATTAGATTTTGTCTTCAGTAATATAGGTTCATAGGTTGGTACTAGGCTATCAGCCATAGGGCCTATACAAGCTAGCCATAACAATTCCCTGGTTATTTCTTCCCACACTATTTACTTGCTTGGACCCCTGTCTAGCAGGGTGACTGACGTGATCCCTGGGGTGAATTTTCTTTCTCCCATCCAATCATCAAGGTTCCTTTTGAAGAGGGCCAAAGAGGTGCTCTGCTTGACATGTATGGGCAGTCTATTCCAGAGTCTGGGGAGTCTCTGGGTCAGGAACCTATCCCTCCAGCATGTTTTGTTTATTGTGATGACAAGGTTTAGATCCCTGGAGCGTGTGGCTCTGAGGGATTGGGATTTCTTTAAGTGTAGCATGTCCAACAGCTCTGGGTTTGACATGGCCTTGTATGTTAAGCAGAGATCGTCTCTGAGTAGACGATATGCGACAGAGTATAGCTGGAGTTTTTTAAGGCGGTCAGCATAGGGCATCTGCTTTAGGCCTGTGATTCTTTTAGTGAGGTATTTCTGCGGCCTTTCCAATTGTTGCAGATGTCTCGAGAGGTACATACCAAATGGGGTACTGTATTCAATAATAGGTCTATTGAGGGATGACTACAGTGGGACAATGACCTCCTTTTTTCTGGATAAAAAGCCCTTAGTGATGAGGTGTACAACATAGAAGGATTTCCTGACTGTTGTGGCAATGTGATTATTGAAGGTGAGACCACTGTCCACCTGTGTCCCTAAGTCTCTTATCACACTTTCGGTGTTTAGTGTACTGCCACCTATGTGGTAATTCACAGGTACATGTTTTTTTCACAAAGGGGATAACTATACATTTCTTGGCATTGAGCTTAAGCCCATGGCTCTGGCACCAAGCATCTGTTTCTGTAAGGCCCTTTTGTAGAGTATCCACATAATTTGGGGATTCAATAATGGCTCCCAGTTTGCAGTCATCTGCAAACTTTGTTAGCCAGAGTCCCTTAGTGTTGGCCTGTACTTCAGAGAAGTAGATGCCAAACAAGAAAGGTCCCAAAACTGAACCCTGAGGTACTCCACTTGTCATTTGTCTGGAGCTGGATTTGGAGTCAGCTACTTTTACAGTGTGGGTTCTGTCAGTGAGCCAGTTGGCAACCCATCGATTGATGTAGGGATTAATGCCCAGTTTAGTAAGTTTATCTATGATTCCAGAGTGGGGGATGGTGTCAAAGGCCTTGGCAAGGTCCAGATAGGCTGTGTGGACTGCCTTACCCTCGTCCACAGCTCTGGAGACTGATTCAAAGACGTCAATGAGGTTCAGGAGACAAGATCGGCCCTTCACAAACCCACACTGGGTGGGGTCCAGTGTTTTAAGGTTGCCAATGTCTTTGTTTATAAGTTCCATGATAATACATTCCATGGCCTTGCAGATCAGGCTCATCAGACTGATAGGGCGGTAGTTCCTGGGATCCAAGGTGGATCCCCCCTTGTGGAGTGGGATAACTGTAGCTGTGCACCACTCAGTGGGCACAAAGCCTGAGGTGAGGGTATGTTTAAACATGACACTTAGGTGAGGTGCCAGTTCATTTTGTAGTTCATGTAGTACACAGCCCGGGATGTCATCTGGTCCCATGGATGCTGTATTCTTAGCTTTGGAGAGTGCATTTTTTTACCTGTGTGGCCGTTATAAATGGAATTTGGCAATCTTCTGGTATTGAGATGGGCCATTTAGGGGGTGAGAAGCGGTGAAGTTGGCACTGAATCGATCTGCCAGGATATTGGCAATATCCTTGGGATCAGTATAGTTAATGCCATTCTGTTGTAGCTCAGAGCAGATCTGAGCATTGCCATTTAGAATCTTGACATAGTTATAGAATGCCTTGTGGTTGTCTTTGGAATCTTTGGCCATTTTATTTTCGTAACTAGCTTTGGAGGATTTTATGAGGGATCTCAGATTCTTACTGAGGCTGGTAAGGGAGTTTTTTGCATCCTGGGATTTTCCTCTTTTCTGCAACAGTTTCTTCCTTTTGTTGTAAAGTTTGTTTATGGCAGGGGACCACCAGATTGGCTTCCATTTGTTGGAGGAGAGCATCTTGGTTCTATTTGGGATGGCACGATTCATGCATGAGTGGATGTGCTCATACAGTGCCTTAGTGTAGGACTCAGCAGTCAAACTTTCAGTCCCCGTCTGCATCGGTGTCATGAAGTTTGTAACTTCTGACTTGAGTAGCATGAAGTTGGATTTGGAGAAGTTTTTTTATGGAGGTTTCCTTACTGGGGGGTGGGGGTGGGATGTGGATGTTAAGGGTGATTAGCTTATGGTCTGACCTGACCAACAAGGGGGTGACCATAGGTGTGGAGCATTGATTTCCCATGTTGGTAATGACCAGGTCTAGTATATTGGAGCCCCTGATGGGACTATGAATTAGTTGATCCAGGGCATTGGAATTTATGAATTCCAAGAACCATTGGGCAAAGGTGTTGGTACACGAGTAGTTTTCCCAGTTAATGGCAGGGTAGTTGAAATCACCCAGTATTAGTGTGTTTGGTTGTATATTAATATTTTCCAGTATGTTTAGAAAGGTGTAGTGAGAATCTTGGGGGATGGTGGGGAATCTGTAGCAAGCTACAGTTTGGATTGCAGTCTTACCTAGTGTTAGTTGCACCTGGAGAATTTCAGATGCATTGTGTTGGGCAACTAACCTGGTGGTGTGAATATTCTTGGTGACTATGGACACTCCTCCACCTTTAGTGTTTTGATCCTGGTTTGGCACATACAACACCATCCAATCTATGTGAGGTTGTCAATCAAACTATAAATATAAGCAGGAATTACATTGTCAGCCATTTCATCAGCACAGAGGGATAAAGACCTGACTCCAACCCAGGCAGCTCGAGTTAAGTTAGGGGCTTGAAAACCTGCATGATTTGGTGCCAGGTAGAGAGGAATGAAGGGACTGAGTCTGCTTGTGTCTGTCTGGAGGTGCACAGGTGCAATAACTTCTGTAGGGGCAAAAGAATGCATGAGTTCATGTTCTGTTGAGGCAGGTACATCTGCAGGCTTATGCTGTTTGTAGAAATGAGTAGCAGTCCAGCGCTATGCCCACTGCACACTCTCCTATATAACTCCTAATGGGTGTGTTAGGGCTTAAAGTAAAAATAAACAAGTCCATAAAGTGTTGGGGGAAGCTTAGTGTCACATAAGCAATACATGTATGTATATATGTTTATTTATTTATGTATTTGAGTTTGTTAACCTAGTAAGAGACAAGAACAAATAAAGTGACAAAATCAGCTATATATATATAGATCTACATATAGATATATATATAGATAGATAATGTATATCTGCATACATATATCAATGACAAGTAATTAACATTCAATAAGTTTGATCTGAAATACTCATTTTATGAAAGAATTACATCATTACAAGTGAGATAGCAAACAGCAGTTTATAAATAAGAACAAGCTAAGGCAGCATCTGTAAGACATGGAATAAGGACTTGAGCCTAGGTGATCTTATGTGCACCTCTGACGCATGTTGTATTGCTTGAGAATTACAAGTATAACCCCTTTTACCCCAGTCCCATATAATGGAAATGAATCTAGGGGCTTCATTATACTTTGTTGAATATAAAGTGGATGAAGTTCCTTGTGACTGAGTTCAGCTCGCCAATGTTGAACTCTCAAATCACTTGTTGATAGTATACTGCCATCAAAGCTCCTATCTAGTAATTTCACATCCAGGATCAGCCTACAGTAATCCCTACATGGAGAGTTGGCATAATGATTAAGGTATCTGCCTTACAGACACTAGGTAGAGGGTTTGATTCTCACCTTTCAGAAATTGGCTCGGCTTAAAATGGCTCAGAAGGTAGCTGAACTATGAAGTTATACAAAAATGGCCCAGAAGGCAGCTAGCCTAGTAATGGACTATGAATTTATGTGAGTTATAATTTTGTAATTAGCATTTACATATTATATTATGTTGAACTGGACGTCATTAGAAAACAAACTTAACCTCACCCAAGCAGCCTTTACTCATACATTATTACATAAAAACAAATGCCCATACTTCTACAACTTGTTAACCTTGTATTCTTCCTACAGACAATTAAGGTTCTCTAACAAGTTCCTTCTTAATCTGAGCAGGACCAACAGCATATTTGCAGATTCTGTCCCAAATTATCTATCTAGTTATGTTTCTATCTATATCAGAAAGCTGGAATAATTTTCTTTTACATATAACATCACTGCAAAACTTTGATCCATTCTAAAGTTTATATAAATCCTTCTTTCTCTCAGCATCAGACTGCAGTGGATATAAGAGCAGCTAAACACAGTGACATAGCAAACAACCAAATGTATCAGCCACTGATAAGCTAACCTACATCATTTATTCAAACTGTACTAGTACTGAATCCAATTATCTTTTAAAATCTGCATGTGTGAACTGACGTAATGTCTCTTATAAATTAAGAATGTCAGAACAGTACAGTACAATAGCAGGCAATGCAGATGTGGACATGGAAACATACATGCATGTCTGGTACAGGTTGACAAACTCAGCATGCATTGCTTGCTAAGCCCCAGGCTCATGATGACTGGTTGCATGCAGTTAAATGACAATTAATTGATTCTGACTACTTTGCACTGAACAGTAAGATGTGATTAATCTCAAAGTATTGTCCATGTAAAGGAAAGAGTTTCCTAGTGAACACTATTGGGTGCTACATTATGAGATGATTCTGGTTGATGGGGCCAGAAAAGGTGTTCTATCGGGTGGGGGGGGATGCCTTGATTTTTGTGCCAATGAAAAAGCATGCCACAAAGAGAACTATGACTGAATTGTAAAGCTCCTCAGTCAAAATCTGTTGGTGGGAGATATGGGCTGCAGGAGGAGAAGAAAATAATTTATTTTTGGTGATTCCATTGTCAGGAGGATAGAACTGGGGAAGGATTTGATATGGAGGTAAGGTATCTGCATGGCTGGAAAACCCAAAAAATCATAGTAACATTCATATGTGTCACCATACCATGTGCATTATGCCTGGCAGATACAAGCTGTACCATGTTCAACATGGTGCATTCACATGGCTTGCAAATGAGGTATGCAGAGTTCTTATTAGCCTGACAACCTCTATATTCATCACCCTTGTGTGCTCTTTAGCAAGTTGCTGCCAACAGGGCCATATCCACACGGACAGCATTATAAGAAAATCCAAGAGAGTGGTCATTGCTGGTCTACTGCACATTTGAGCATTGTTCATATATGGCAAGATGGGTCAGTTTTGTTTGAAAGAAAACACATTTCACTGAAACTCATTTCATCGAACCCTCATGTCACTGAAAATGAATTCCCTGAGCACAATTCACTGAAAGCTCACGTCAGTAAAAACACATTTGACTGAAACTCACTTTGTCTAAACAGGTATATGCCCTGTTCCCCACTGTAGTGAGATCCTGGAGTTAGTATATATATAGTTAGGGATGTGTGGGGGGCATAGCACCCCCACATAGTTTGGGTATATATTATTTTCTGGAAAGAGTTATTTATTTGACTTGTAGGAATCCATGTCTATGGTTTGCAACATTTAAATAGGTGGGGGGCTATGCCCCCCCACACCTCCTTTACTATATATACTAACTCCAGGATGGCACTACAGTGGGGAACACAGCATATACATGTTTAGATGAAATGAGTTTCAGTCAAATGAGTTTTCAGTGAAGTGAGCTTTCAGTGAATTGTGGTCAGGAAATTCATTTTCAGTGAAATGAGGCTTTGACGAAATGAGTTTCAGTGAAATGTATTTTCTATCAAACAAAGTAGACCCAGCAAGATATATATAGTAGTCCTCTTAGGTTCATTGGCAAGTACTAAGCTGGCTGCCCTTGCATGCCATTTTAAGCTTAGCAAATTTCCATGTAAAGGTGGGAATCAAACTCTGTACCTTATATTTGTGAGGTAAACACCTTAATCATTTCCCAACTCAACCCTTTGTGGTAGCATTGGATACAACATCACCACATAGACATCCTGCTGCACAAGGCTGTACATCTCCACACATGGCAGAGAGGGTATCTGAGTGCTGCTTTTTAAATACCCATCCATCTCTAATACCATCATGTCAAGTGGTAAACTGCATACATCAGCATCTCTGTAGGGTTCCCTTCTGGATAGTTACCATGTTGTGGTGAAGGGGCTTGTGTTTCTCAGGGAAGCAATGGGCTATACCTTGTGAGGTCATCCAATTATAGACAAGTAATAAGAGAGTGATGGGAAATCCATCTGAGTATTTTTTCCAAGAAAAGCCTGTGTACAGAAGCTGCTATTGGCATATTGAAATGACAACCTTAGGTCTGAAAATGACAAACTACTGGGGAAGAGGACATGTATGAACATCACTAGAAGTTATGACATTGATGTATTAAAGCCAAAATGGCATACATCTGCTGCAGTGTTCAGAGACTAAAGGAAAGTCAAGTCCAATATTGTTAATAGCTATAGGTCAGTAGAACTTGGAATACAAGAGGTGTAAACCAAGGCAAACTTGATCTAGTCAAGGATGGAATGACAAGAATAACCATCAACATGTGGGGAATTAATGAACTAAAACTGACTGGAATGGGTTATTTTATATAAGGTAACCTTCAGATCCACAGTGGACAAGAATCTTGCAGAAGACATGGAATAGTCCCCGTGGTTAATAAAATGGTGTCAAAATAAGTGGTTGGTTGCAACCAAGAATGATAGCATGATTTCAGTTGATTTCTTAGGCAAGCCATTCATCATTGCAATGATGCAAAGTTTAGTCTCCAATTACAGATGCTGAACAGCAGAGAGATGGTTGGTTTTCTGAGGCTCTGCAGCATCAGCTGGATATAACATAAAAAGTCATTACATACATAATAGGTAATTGGAAAGCTAACGCTGGTAGTCAAAATACAAGTAGAATATTGGGCAAGTTTGGCCTGCAGGATATAGACTAATAGTATTCTTGAAGCCTAAAGTGAATTAGAACGTAGACTGATTGCAATTTGCAAATGTATTTTGATGGCCATAGCCAAATGCTCTCTTTCCACAGTCTTAAGAGGCAGCTATATGTGTGTATATCATCAGATAGCCAATACCACAATCACACTGATTGCTGTTTGCAAAAAACGGAAAGCCTCTATATGAACAGTAAAAACAAGAACTGAAACTGACTACTGCTTAGGCAATCAGTGTAGTTTAAAATCAAATAAAAAAAAAGAAGAAGAAAGGCCTGCAGGCCAAGGAGATGCAACCTCAACATTCATTATGAATACATAATGAAGTTGAAGAATGGATGTAAGGCATTAGACCTAGTGAATATGGTACTATGGACAAAAGTCTGGGATATTTCATGGGAAGTGGCAAAAAAGCATGCAACCAGAAACAAGGTGAAGAAGGCAAACTAGGTGGGAGGTTGGCATAATGGGCAAGGTGCTTACCTTACAAACACAAGGTGCAATGTTCAATTCTCACATGGGTAACTGGCTAGGCTTAAAATGGCCTACAAGGGCAGTTAGCCCAGCACTAATCTATGACCCTATAAACCTATGAAATGTCTATCTGTGGAAGCTTTAGAAGTGGCTGAAGAAAGAAAGAGCAAAATTAATAAAGACAGTAAAATATGCCAAACTAAATGTAGATTTTCAGAGAACAGCAAGCATAAATAAGGAGGTATATTTAAGCGAGCAATGGACAAATCAAGAGAAAGATAATATAATAGGAAAGGACAGAGACTTCTTCAAGAAACAGAATAGGAAAGGACAAGAGACCTCTTCAAGAAGACTGACAATATTAAGGGAAACTGTCATGTAAAACTGGGCATGATAAAAGACAAAGATAAGAGGGTTATAGCAGAAAAAGAAGGTAATACCAAGAGGTGGCAGGAGTATAGAGAAGAGAATGATCTTAACATCAGTAATGAATGCACTGGAACGTTCTCTGTTCTAGAGCCAGACAACCTGGAGAGTGAAATCATCTAAGCCTAGAAACTCTTGTTAATAACAAGGTGTCCACAAGTGATAGAATTCCAGCTGAATTGATTAAAATCCTGCAAAATAATGCTATACTAGTTTTGCACACAATTTGTCAGCAAATGAAAAAACACTAACCATTAGACTGGAAGTGGTCAATTTATATTGTAGTTCCAAAAAAAGGCAATGCTAAAAAGTGCTGAAATTATTGAACAATTGTACTTGTTTCACATGCTAACAGAGTAATGCTCAAGATCCCACAAGCTAGGCCCCAGCAGTACAGGTATGCACTGCTTAACATCCTTCCACACAACATCCAACCACATTTATGTCTATACTGTGCTAACTGGACATAAATGCAAATGGCTGTTGTGCAGACTGAAGTACAATACAAAATATTGGGTGTTTGTTTAATATCTGCACCACTTAACATGCTATGAGATAAAACCTATCCCAGATGTTAAGCGGCGCATACTTGTATATGAACTAAAAATGTCAAGATATATAAAGAACAGGTCAGATAACACACACACACACACAAAAAAAACACAACTTCTTCAGGGGGATAGAAAAAGTGAAGAATTCCAGAAAAAAAATTGTTGCTGCCACTTTATTGTCTACACTAGACTGTAACAAAAGGTGCCAAGCTCTTATTGAAATGGAGATAATGGGTCACCTTCTTTGCTTCCAGAAGACTCTTTATGCAAAGCAAGATGCAATGGTTATAAATGAATATGGAATAACTGACTGCTTCAGGGCTGGTATAGGAGTGGGACAATGCAGTTTTTTTTTTTCATCCTATTTTTTTCATTAAATCCTAAATATGTCATGTGAAATGTTTTATTAGAAGAACCAGATGATGAACTCAATACTGCTAGGAGAAATAATAGCCACCTTAAATATGGAGATGATGCCACCCTCAGGACTGAAAGTGATGAAGAGTTGAAGAGCGTGTTGATGAAGGTGAATGAAGGTGAAAAAAAGCACAACATGCAAATGGATAGACAGACAGACAGACAGACAGATAGCTAGCTAGCTAGATAGATAGATAGATAGATAGATAGATAGATAGATAGATAGATAGATAGATAGATAGATAGATAAATGATGTTATCTACCCCAAGCAGAAGTGAAGGCACTGACATATTTTATTTTCATGTGCTCAAGGGACATAAAGATGGTGATTGCTCCCATGACATTAAAAGACGCTTCTAGGCATGAAAGCTATGGCAAGTCTAGATACCATTTTAAAGAGCAAAGGCATCACATTGCCAACAAAGATCCGTATAGTCAAAGCTAGATATTTCCACTAATAACATATGGTTGTAAGAGTTGTAAGGTTGTACATCAGGAAATGTATGCTTTTGAACTACAGTCTTGAAGAAAACTTGAAAATTCTTTGGACCAAACTGCACTTCAATGGCAACCGGGATGACAGAACAGCAGATTTATTAAAATAAGCACAACTTTCCCAAGAAATATTAGCGCTTTCATCTTACAATTGAGACTTCTCAGCTATCGTAAATTACAACTTGAAATTTTTTATTTCCAAGAATGTATTAAACTTCAGCAGGTCCCTAAAGGACTGAAGTGTTGGAAATATCCAACTGGTCTTATTCAGCATTGCCTTCTACATCAGGAACTAATAGCCATGTTCAACCACCATGGCTGTGAACTGATGGGGCTGCTTGCAAAACATAACTCAACTATTATGCATGAATTATATCTTGAAATTAAACAACTTGACAGTAAAATAACACAAGATTTACATTTTCAACAACACAAGGGGAGATATCAAAATATTTTTAGCAATATTGACAAGATTTGTGACTCCATAAAACTGCGAAGCTTGAGAGGGCTAAAAAAGATTATCTTAAGGGGACTGTGTAACCCCACCACCACCGAGTTAACAAACAGTCCAGGATAAGGGACCAAGTAATGAACAGGACTCGTCAGATGACAGCCTAGATGAAATGGATGCCTCTTCCAACAGTTACAATCTCCCTTTAGGACAAACAGAACCTCGGAGGTCAGAGAGAATTCACAACAAACAAGCAGATCATTACAGTCCCTACCCCACTCCTCACTGAAGATTCCAGGCACAAGGAAGGAATAAATCCAACAGGGCCACTCCAAAGGAGGACCACATTAAAAGCCCCAATGGACACAGGTACTGTTATTGTTATTTCTAACACTCATGATGATTTTCATATTTACAACTACAGCTCTTTTGACTTGAACTACGAAGATGCTGATTTATTCAGCAGGGGAATTTCTTTTGCTCCCAACAGATGGGTTGATATTTCTAAGATCATTACAGAGTTAACAATTTTTACGAGAAATCTTAATTTATGTGTATTACTGGGCAACCAGGAATGTGTTCCTGATCTACATTGTCTGCATTTTCCCAGCATAATCAGTTCTGATTTACATCCACTTTTGTTACAGTTTGAAAATGCTTGTAAAGTGGACATTCGATATCATTTAAATTCTGGGACTGGTAGTAAATATTTTAACCTGAGTAGATCTCAGTGGGCAATGTTAAAGGAAATTACTGGCTATGACAATCTTAGAGTGATGCAGCCGGACAAGGTAGGAGGTCTAGTGGTGATGGAACAGTTAGACTGCCAACAAAGAGTTTTTAGTCTTTTATGTGATGTTTCATATTCTGAAGTTTCACTGAATGAAATTAACATTTCATACAGGAGGACTGACAGCTTGCTTTATGTTATGCTTATGCAGGGTGAAATTTCCCATGAACAATACAGGTACATGAGTGTTGATTTCCCCAAAGTTCCATTTATTTTTGGACTGCCTAAGGTACACAAAGACCTCCAGAATTCACCTTTTAGACCCATTGGTAATGCTGCTCACTCAAAGACATATTTTATTGCCAAATTGATTGACCATTTATTGACCATTTTGGCAAGGTGCAATAATTTGGTTCTATTTTCTAACTTATGTTTCATTACTATTGAAGTCAATGATTTATTTACATGTATTCCACCATGAGACTGGCATGACCTGGTTCGAGGAATAGCTCATGTTTCACCTGAAAATGGATCAGGGGCTGACCAATATGGTGTCCACTCTTATGCAGGTTGTTTTGGAATCTAACTTTACTTATTTTGAAGGTCATTATTTCAAACAAAGGGAGTTGCCATGGATGAAGCATGCACACCTTTATTTGCAAATATTGTTATGGCAGCATAGGAAGCACAGTTTCTTGAGCAATGTCCCTATACTCAGCATATATGCATACATACCTGCTACCTTGATGACCTTTTTATTGTTTGGGCAGGTCCTGTGCCGCTTATTGATGATTTTCTGAGGTAAATTAACCACACCACATCTTTTTTGGTTTTTACTCACGCTGCGGGTCTTGGTAAGATCAATTACCTTGATGTCTCCTTAACTTTTGACTGTTAGCGGCTTTCTATTTCTTCCAAAATTTATTGCAAACTTACCAATTCCAATAGCTTACTTCATTCAAACAGCAACCACCCCTATCACCAGAAATGTGGGGTAGTCAAGGGCCAACTGGTTAAAGCAGCCAGGATGGTTACTTTATGGATTGAGTTTGTGGAAGAATGTAATAGGCTGAAGGACATGTTTGTCAACAGGGGTTATCCCTTTGATCTCATTGATTCTCTCATGGCTGAAGTGATGGACAAGAGAAGGAAAGGGGTCTCCATCCCCTTTTGATGCCCAATCAGGATGTATGTGGTTCCCCCATGTAGAAAACAATTATTGGCTACTTAACCCATGTGGGGACATGTTGGTGGATAGCTTATCTGAGAAAGATGATTTGCTTGAATTTAGTCATCCTTTGGTCACCACTTTCAAAAGTAACAGTAAATATATTGAGTCTATTGTTTACAAAAAGTGGACTTACATTACACTGGATTGGGAATTGTTGGAGAAATTGGGGGCCTGGCTGAAGACTGTATACAAGAGAGGACATACTTTTAAAAACTATCTTGAGAGTTCCAGTGTCAGTAGGTGTAAGTCTATGTCTGGCAGTATGTTCAAATGTGGTGTATGTGGCCAGTGCAGTCACATATTGGTTAGTGACTGTATTCAGATCAATGATAAAACTTTATTTATCAAAGGGAAATTCAATTGCCTGTCAAGTGGTGTGGTCTACATTGCATGATGTGGGTCTTGCCCTGCTTTTTATGTAGGCAAGACCAAGAGAAAGTTAAGACAATGTATCTATGAGCACCTTTATGACATCAAGAAATGTAAGGAAACCAATGCCCTTTTTAGATACATTATTTCAAGAGCATAAATTTCATTTTTGAGTATTGGAACAGGCGAGACCAGACCCTAGGGGTGGCCTCTGGTCCTTATTTTTGGACGAGCGGGAGAGCTGTGGTGGCAGATATTTTTAAATGCACCTGTGCCACTGGGTTTGAATGATGTTATTAGTATCAAGTGCTCTCTAAAAAGGAGACCGTTGGACAGATAGTGATATATTCTGAAATTGTTTTAGTTACTCTTGAATATTTGTTTTTTTATAATTTTTGAAAAACTATGTAAAGCATTTTCACTTCAGTCTTGTTATTCTTTGTGTCAGTTTCATGGTTTGTGCAGGTATTCTGTGTAATTCCTTTGGAGTTACTGCCTGTCACTTTAACTTACTTTGCCTCTCCTTTCTTTCTTATTAGTTCATTGTGTTCTGTGTCATGTGACTTTACTGCTCTTTTAAAGCTGAGTACTTGTTCTGTTGTATATATCTGAAGAGGTCTTAATTGTAAGATGAAAGTGCTAATATTTCTTGGTAAAGTTGTGCTTATTTCAATAAATCTGATGTTCTGTCATCCGGGTTGCCATTGGTGAAGACCAATTTACCTAAGCTAACTACAGAAGCCACCCCTAATATTCAACATTTGTAAAGACATAGTGTGCAGATGTGTAAATCTATCTTGCGTTCTATGTCTTGCACTCTGCCACAGACCAGACCACCCTGATTCATGATCATTGTTAACAATAAATGTATAAAAGACCCTTTCAGAGTGGGACAGTGTGGAACATGGACTTTTTAAGACTCAGAATGAGAGGCAAATTCCTCACAATGATATGCGCTTGAGAGACATGCACTGCAAAGCCAAGTGCATTGCTATTGGTTAGTACTGATTGGTTTCCCTTAGGTCACTCTGTTGGGATTAGACACTATTCTATCAGATTCATTTTTAAATGGTGTACAGCTGTGGAAATGAGATAATTTGCAGGTGTACTCTATGCATGGAGTGCAATACCTGCAGAATGGAATAAGACAGTGTACAATGTTTTAACCTATTATGCTGTCCGGTTCGATTCTCAACTAGAGCGTCTTCTGCGTAAAGACATGCGTGAATGGGCATACCTTCGTTGAAGGTTGTGCATCAGGGCTGGTAACTCAACTACCAATCATTAGCGGACTGGAGTTCCGCTGTGGCGACCCCTAAACAGGAAAAGCCGAAAGACACAAACAAACAATGTTTTAACCTATTGTGTCACTTCTTTTATGAACTAAACTAGTATAGCATACTATGGCATTTCAGGCCTGCTTCATGGTGCCTAATGTTTATTTATAGCACCCTGCATTTTTATAGGTTTGCAAAATCATCAGCACTGAAAATTACTGCGACTATCTCCTGCCAAGCCAGGCAAAATGTATAGACATAGAAAAGTGGCATGAATAGTCAAGAAATGACTTTCTATAGAGAATCAAGCTATCCTAAGCAAGTACCATATCTAGACATGCTCAGTTTTAGCTATTAAGAAACTAATACGGATTTGATTGATCCTACAGCCTTTGAATGAAGGGAAAAAAAGAAAGTTGTTTGAGGCCCAATCTGTCTCACTTTGATGGAAAATTACTGACTTGACCATTTGAGATCAAAATAGCATCCTACATCATGTGAAAGAGAACATAATTCTATATGTACATTTTATTCTAAGATACACAGATGTAATCTTAATGGTTATTATGCATACATTCAAACCTAAATTGGCTATAGTGGAGAGCAGGTGCCTTGTTTTATCATCATATTCCAGACAGAACTAAGTGACACAAGCAAACCTTTTCACCACCAGTCCTCATTTCTGCCATTTTCAAAGTATACTGCACTACACTGCAGAAGAGAATCAGTCTCTTCTGTCATAGTAGCAAAGTCATTTTTGGATTCCTGAGCCAAAAACATCCTTCTGGTGCAGTACTGAAGAAACTCACATAGGCTGATATCTCATTTGTCTGACTTTTCAAAATGGAGAAACACTTACATGTACTATGTAAAATGGAAGCTATAGAGCTTTTTAGCACCCAATATTTCCTCCTATTTAATATGTATTTCTTCATGAAACTTACTGTGTTATATCTACACCAGAAAAGTATACACAGTTAAGATGGATGAATGATGAAGTATTAGATACGGTGTTCCTTCAACAAGAACTTTTACTGTACTGCACAAGTGAGAGTGGTCACATGATACACTGATCCCAATTTCAGTAATTCCCTTTACACACACAGTAACCTATTGCTACTCACTTTACCTATACTTAGATATGCAACACTGCACACATAGCTGATATATCTGAAATTAGAAAATCTTTACAGCCTTTGTTCAGTGGTAATTTGTGACTTCAAAGCAAGGCAGGTTTGTAGAAAAGAAGTGAATGGGTGAGGCTAATTTGGCTGACATTGAGCTATATTATGCAAAGTCAATTACCATTATTACCAGTGATCAGACAACAGATGGATTGAGTCACTTTCATCCATATTCTGCCTCAGTAACCACACATTCTAGCCATGCTGTTGACTATATACAGCTCAGATGTCTGACTGCAATCAAAAGGGCCAGCTCTAAATGAAATGGAGTCTTAAACAAAGGACCTTGGCTCCTGGGAACTACCGTCCCATCAGTCTGACGAGCCTGATCTGCAAGGGCATGGAACGCATTATCATGGAACTTATAAACAAAGAAATTGGCAACCTTCAAACATTGGACCCCACCCAGTTTGGGTTCGTGAAGGGCTGATCTTGTCTCCTGAACCTGATTGACTTCTTCGACTCAGTCTCCAGAGCTGTGGATGAGGGTAATGTGGTCCCACACAGCCTATCTGGACCTCGCCAAGGCCTTCAACACCATCCCCCACTCTGGAATCATAGATAAACCTACTAAGCTGGGCATAGATCCCTACGTCACTCGATAGGTTGCCAACTGGCTTACTGACAGAACCCAGACTGTAAAAGTAGCTGACTCCAAATCCAACTCCAGACAAGTGACAAGTGGAGAAACTCAGGGTTCAGTCCTGGGACCGCTCCTGTTTGGCATCTACCTCTCTGAAATACAGACCAACACTAAGGACTCTAGCTAACAAAGTTCGTAGATGACTGGAAACTGGGAGCCATTACTGAATCCCCAAATGATGTGGATATTATACAAAAGGGTCTTACAGAAACAGATGCTTGGTGCCAGAGCCATGGGCTCAGGCTTAATGCCAAGAAATGTATAGTTATCCCCTTTGGGAAAACCATGTACCCATGAATTACCACATAGGTGGCAGTACACTAAACACCAAAAGTGTGATGACAGACTTAGGGACACAGATGGACAGTGGTCTCACCTTCGATAACCACATCACCACAACAGTCAGAAAATCCTTCTATGTGACAAACCTCATCACTAAGGGCTTTTCCGCCAGAAAAAAGGAGGTCATTGTCCCACTCTTTTCATCCCTCATTAGACCCATTATAGAGTACAACGCCCCATTTGGTATGTACCTCACAAGACATCTGCAACAGCTGGAAAGACCACAGAAATACCTCACTAAAAGAATCACAGGCCTAAAGCAGATGCCCTATGCTGACCATCTAAAAATATTCCAGCTATACTCTGTGGCATATCGTCTACTCAGAGGCCATCTCTGCTTAACATACAAGGCCAAGTCAAACCCTGAGCTGTTGGACATGCTACACTTAAAGAAACTCAAATCTCTCAAAGCTACATGCTCCAGGGATCTAAACCTTGTCATCACAATGAACAAAACATGCTGGAGGGATAGGTTCCTGACCCACAGACTCCCCAGACTCTGGAATAGATTGCCCATACATGTCAAGCAAAGCACCTCCTTGGCCCTCTTCATAAGGAACCTTGACAATTGGATGGGAAATAGGATATTCACCCCAGGGATCACGTCAGTCACCCTGCTAGACAGGGGTCCAGGGAAGTAAATATTGTGGGAAGAAATATCCAGGGAATTGTTATGGCTAGGCTTGTATAGGCCCTAGGGCCAATAGCCTAGTACCAACCTATAAACTTATTTCATGGACTCCCCCATGCACTGGTGCCTCTGTACCGCCCCAGTGACATTTCCTGATTTCCTTCCACTGTGTCCCCATAACATCCAGATAAATTACTTCTTTTTTGGTTTTTCACACTCTTTTCTTATTACACTGTAATTGTCCAAGATTACACTGAAATAAGTGAGGAGAAAGTAAATGAATTAGGCCAGAGGTGTGGAG